>NC_061510.1:373761747-373964211 GCF_022539505.1 Lolium rigidum
TGTTAATAGGTTAGTTCCAGAAAATGCGTAAATACGACATATAATGTGCATAAAACATGTAGGTATCATCAATAAAGTAGCATGGAACATAAGAAATTATCGATACGTTGGAGACGTATCACACATCTCTGAAGTTATAAAGTTCTTACAAAAACGTGCTAAAAGTCCTAATGCTAGTGCTATAAATTTAGCCTTTACAAAACATATTACAAATGCTCTCATAAAAGCTAGAGAAGAGAAACTAAAACTTGAAACTTCTATTCCTAGAAAGTTAGAAGATGGTTGGGAGCCCATCATTAAAATGAAATTCAATGACTTTGAATGTAATGCTTTATGTGATCTTGGTGCAAGTATTTCTGTTATGCCTAAAAAGATTTACGATATGCTTGACTTGCCACCATTGAAGAATTGTTATTTGGATGTTAATCTTGCCGATAATGTTAAAAAGAAACCTTTGGGGAGGATTGATAATGTGCGCATTATGGTTAACAATAACCTTGTCCCCGTTGATTTTGTTGTCTTGGATATCGAATGCAATGCATCTTGTCCTATTGTGTTGGGAAGACCTTTTCTTCGAACCGTTGGTGCTCGTTATTGATATGAGGGAAGGTAATATTAAATATCAATTTCCTCTCAAGAAAGGTATGGAACACTTCCCTAGAAAGAGAATGAAGTTGCCTTTTGATTCTATTATTAGAACAAGTTATGATGTTGATGCTTCTTCGTTTGAAAATACTTGATTTGCACTTTCTGCGCCTAGCTGAAAGGCGTTAAAGAAAAGCGTTTATGGGAGACAACCCAAGTTTTTACTACAGCAATTTTTGTTTTGTTGAGTCTTGGAAGTTGTTTACTACTGTAGCAACCTCTCCTTATCATGTTTTTGTGCCAAGTAAAGTTTCTATGTTAAAGTTGATGTTATATTTGGGATCGCTGCGCAGAAACAGCATTGCTGTCTGTCACGAATCTGGGTCTAAGTCTCTGTAGAAAATTCAAAAAAATCTGCCAATTTACGAGCATGATCCTCAGATATGTACGCAACTTTCATTAGTTTTGAGTTTTCCATTTGAGCAAGTCTGGTGCCATTTTAAAATTCGTCTTTACGGACTGTTCTGTTTTTGACAGATTCTGCCTTTTATTTCGCATTGCCATATTTGTTATGTCGGATAAATTTCTTTGATCCATTAATGTCCAGTAGCTTTGTGCAATGTCCATAAGTGTAAAGAATGATTGTGTCACCTCTGAATGTGTGAATTATTAATTGTGCACTAACCCTCTAATGAGTTTGCTTGAAGTTTGGTGTGAAAGAAGTTTTCAAGGGTCAAGAGAGGAGTATGATATACTATGATCAAGAGGAGTGAAAGCTCTAAGCTTGGGGATGCCCCGTGGTTCACCCCTGCATATTTTAAGAAGACTCAAGCGTCTAAGCTTGGGGATGCCCAAGGCATCCCCTTCTTCATCGACAACATCATCGGGTTCCTCCCCGAAACTATATTTTTATTCAGTCACATCTTGTGTTCTTTGCTTGGAGCGTCGGTTTGTTTTTGTTTTTGTTTTTGTTTGAATAAAATGGATCCTAGCATTCACTTTGTGGGAGAGAGACACGCTCCGCTGTTGCATATGGACAAATATGTCCTTAGGTTTTACTCATAATGTTCAAGGTGAAGTTTCTTCTTCGTTAAATTGTTATATGGTTGGAATTGGGAAATGCTACATGTAGTAATTCTAAAATGTCTTGGATAATGTGATACTTTGCAATTGTTGTGCTCATGTTTAAGCTCTTGCATCATATACTTTGCACCCATTAATGAAGAAATACATAGAGCTTGCTTAAATTTGATTTGCATATTTGATCTCTCTAAGGTCTAGATAATTCTAGTATTGAGTTTTGAACAACAAGGAAGACGGTGTAGAGTCTTATAATGTTTACAATATGTCTTTTATGTGAGTTTTGCTGCACCGGTTCATCCTTGAGTTTGTTTCAAATAACCTTGCTAGCCTAAACCTTGTATCGAGAGGGAATACTTCTCATGCATCCAAAATCCTTGAGCCAACCACTATGCCATTTGTGTCCACCATACCTACCTACTATATGGTATTTCTCCGCCATTCCAAAGTAAATTGCTTGAGTGCTACCTTTAAAATTCCATCATTCACCTTTGCAATACATAGCTCATGGGACAAAATAGCCTTAAAAACTATCGTAGTATTGAATATGTACTTATGCACTTTATCTCTTATTAAGTTGCTTGTTGTGCGATAACCATGCTTCTGGGGACGCCATCAACTATACTTTGTTGAATATCATGTGAGTTGCTATGCATGTCCGTCTTGTCTGAAGTAAGAGGGATCTACCACCTTAATGGTTGGAGCATGCATATTGTTAGAGAAGAACATTGGGCCGCTAACTAAAGCCATGAATCATGGTGGAAGTTTCAGTTTGGACATATATCCTCAATCTCATATGAGAATAATAATTGTTGCTACATGCTTATGCATTAAAGAGGAGTCCATTATCTGTTGTCCATGTTGTCCCGGTATGGACGTCTAAGTTGAGAATAATCAAAAGCGAGAAATCCAAAATGCGAGCATTCTCCTTAGACCTTTTTACAGGCGGCATGGAGGTACCCCTTTGTGACACTTGGTTGAAACATGTGCATTGCGAAGATCCGGTAGTCCAATCTAAGTAGGACAAGGTGCGGGCACTATTAGTATACTATGCATGAGGCTTGCAACTTGTAAGATATAATTTACATAACTCATATGCTTTATTACTACCGTTGACAAAATTGTTTCATGTTTTCAAAATAAAAGCTCTAGCACAAATACAGCAATCGATGCTTTCCTCTTTGAAGGACCTTTCTTTTACTTTCATTGTTGAGTCAGTTCACCTATCTCTCTCCACCTCAAGAAGCAAACACTTGTGTGAACTGTGCATTGATTCCTACATACTTGCATATTGCACTTGTTATATTACTCTATGTTGACACTATCCATGAGATATACATGTTATAAGTTGAAAGCAACCGCTGAAACTTAATCTTCCTTTGTGTTGCTTCAATACCTTTACTTTGATTTATTGCTTTATGAGTTAACTCTTATGCAAGACTTATTGATGCTTGTCTTGAAGTACTATTCATGAAAAGTCTTTGCTTTATGATTCAGTTGTTTACTCATGTCATTACCATTGTTTTGATCGCTGCATTCATTACATATGTTTACAAATAGTATGATCAAGATTATGATGGCATGTCACTTCGAAATTATCTTTGTTATCGTTTTACCTGCTCGGGACGAGCAGAACTAAGCTTGGGGATGCTGATATGTCTCCAACGTATCGATAATTTCTTATGTTCCATGCTACATTATTGATGATATCTACATATTTTATACACATTATATGTCGTATTTACGCATTTTCTGCAACTAACCTATTAACAAGATGCCGAAGAGCCGCTTGTTGTTTTCTCGCTGTTTTTGGTTTCGAAATCCTAGTAAGGAAATATTCTCGGAATTGTACGAAATCAACGCCCGGGTTCCTATTTTGCCCGGAAGCATCCAGAACACCCGAGAGCCGTCAGAGAGGGGCTACGTGGGGCCCACACATGGTGGCGGCGCGGCCCAGGCCCTGGCCGCGCCGCCCTAGTGTCTGGCCCCACCAGACCTCCTCCGAGGCTGCCCTTTCGCCTACAAATAGCCTCCGTCGCGAAACCCCCAGTACCGAGAGCCACGATACGGAAAACCTTCCAGAGACGCCGCCGCCGCGAATCCCATCTCGGGGGATTCAGGAGATCGCCTCCGGCACCCTGCCGAAGAGGGGATTCATCTCCCGGAGGACTCTACACCGCCATGGTCACCTCCGGAGTGATGAGTGAGTAGTTCACCCCTGGACTATGGGTCCATAGCAGTAGCTAGATGGTCGTCTTCTCCTAATTGCGCTTCATTGTTGGATCTTGTGAGCTGCCTAACATGATCAAGATCATCTATCTATAATACTATATGTTGTGTTTGTCGGGATCCGATGGATAGAGAATACTATGTTATGGTGATTATCAATCTATTACTTATGTGTTGTTTATGATCTTGCATGCTCTCCGCTATTAGTAGAGGCTCTGGCCATGTTTTTGCTCTTAACTCCAAGAGGGAGTATTTATGCTCGATAGTGGGTTCATGCCTTCATTGACACCTGGGACAGTGACAGAAAGTTCTAAGGTTGTGATGTGCTGTTGCCACTAGGGATAAAACATTGATTCTATGTCTAAGGATGTAGTTGTCCATTACATTACGCACCATACTTAATGCAATTGTCCGTTGCTTTGCAACTTAATACCGAATGGGGTTCGGATGATAACCCGAAGGTGGACTTTTTAGGCATAGATGCAGTTGGATGGCGGTCTATGTACTTTGTCGTAATGCCCAATTAAATCTCACTATATTTATCATATCATGTATATGCATTGTTATGCCCTTCTCTATTTGTCAATTGCCCGACTGTAATTTGTTCACCCAACATGCTTTTATCTTATGGGAGAGACACCTCTAGTGAACTGTGGACCCCGGTCCTATTCTTTACATCGCATACAATCTATCGCAATACTTGTTTTACTCGTTTTCTTGCAAACAATCATCTTCCACACAATACGGTTAATCCTTTGTTACAGCAAGCCGGTGAGATTGACAACCTCACTGTTTCGTTGGGGCAAAGTACTTTGGTTGTGTTGTGCAGGTTCCACGTTGGCGCCGGAATCCCCGGTGTTGCGCGAGCACTACATTTCGCCACCATCAACCTTCAACGTGCTTCTTGGCTCCTCCCGGTTCGATAAACCTTGGTTTCTTTCCGAGGGAAAACTTGCCACTGTGCGCATCATACCTTCCTCTTGGGGTTCCCAACGGACGTGTACATCTACGCGCATCGTTGATTCACTTAAGGGAAAACTTGCCGCTGTTCTACAAACCTCTGCTCTTGGAGGCCCAACACTGTCTACAAGAATAGAAGCACTCGTAGACATCAAGCTATTTTCTGGCGCCGTTGCCGGGGAGGAAAGGTAAAAGGTACTCACACTCCGGATCTCGGCTACCAAACTATTTTCCGGCCCCGTTCTAAGTACTCGAAGCTATTTACTTTAGATCCTGCAATTGCATCTTTTGGTTTCTTGTTTACACTAGTTAGGCATAATGGAAAGTAACAATGAGCTTCTTATTTTATTTCCTGAGTTAAGACATGGATTGTTTGCTGCGAAAATTAAAAAACCTATGGAATCTTATTTGCATGCTAGTAGAAATGATATTAGTATGAACGCTTTGAACACCATTGTTGTTAATGATATGGAAAATTCTAAGCTTGGGGAAGCTGGTTTTGATGAGCATGATATTTTTAGTCCCCCAAGCATTGAGGAGAAATTTTTTCTTTGATGATACTTTGCCTCCTATTTATTATGATTACAATGATAGTGGTCTTTTGGTGCCGCCTACTATGGAGAGTAAATTTTATTTTGATTATACTATGCCTCCTACACTTGATGAGAATAATAATGATAGCTACTTTGTTGAATTTGCTCCCACCACAACTAATAAAATTGATTATGCTTATGTGGAGAGTAATAATTTTATGCATGTGGCTCATGACAAGAATGTTTTATGTGATAGTTATATTGTTGAGTTTGTTCATGATGCTACTGAAAGTTATTATGAGAGAGGGAAACATGGTTATATGCATCTTAATAATATTAAGTTTCCCCTCTTTATGTTGAGAATCTTGAAATTGCACTTGTGTTGCCTTCCTATGCTTGTCACTTTGTTCTTCATGAATTTATTTGTGTACAAGATTTCTTTTCATAGGAAGTGGGCTAGGCTTAAATGTGCTTTGAATTTGCTTCTTGATGTTCTCTCTTTGCTTCAACTCTCATCCTTATGAGAGCATCATTAAAATTACTGAGCCCATCTTAATGGCTATAAAGAAAGAACTTCTTGGGAGATAACCCATGTGTTTATTTTGCTACTGTTTTGTTGAGTCTTGGAAGTTGTTTACTACTGTAGCAACCTCTTCTTATCATGTTTTTGTGCCAAGTAAAGTCTCTATGTTAAAGTTGATGCTAGATTTGGATTATCGCGCGAAACAGATTTGTCGTTCTGTCACGAATTTGAGAAGAAGTCTCTGTAAAAAAATCAAAAAAATCTGCAAATTTACGTGTGTGATCCTCAGATATGTAAGCAACTTTAATTAGTTTTGAGTTTTTCTGTTTGAGCAAGTTAAGTGCCCTCGCCGATTCATCTTTACGGACTGTTCGTTTTTGACAGATTCTACCTTTTATTTCGCATTGCCGCTTTTGCTATGTTGAATGAGTTTCTTTGTTCCATTAACTTTCGAAGTTTTGTGCAATGTCCATAAGTGTTAAGAATGATTGTGTCACCTCCGAACATGTGAATTTTGATTATGCACTAACCCTCTAATGAGTTTGCTTGAAGTTTGGTGTGGCAGAAGTTTTCAAGGGTCAATAGAAGAGGGTGATATACTATGATCAAGAAGAGTGAAAGGCCTAAGCTTGGGGATGCCCCCGTGGTTCATCCCTGCATATTTCAAGAAGACTCAAGCGTCTAAGCTTGGGGATGCCCAAGGCATCCCCTTCTTCATCAACTTATCGAGTTTCTTCTAGTGAAACTATATTTTTATTCCATCACATCTTATGTACTTTACTTGGAGCGTCTGTGTGCTTTTATTTTCGTTTTTTTATTTTCATTCTCTGAATAAGTTCATCCTTGTGTGGGAGAGAGACACGCTCCGCTTTTTCATATGAACACTAGTGTTCTTCATTCATGCTTTTAATGTTCAAGGGCGAAAGTTGATCGCTTCACTTATTGTTATTTGGTTGGAATCAGAAAATGCTTCATATGGTCTTGAATAACTTGATACTTGGCAATTGTTTTGAGCTCTCATATATCATGTTTAAGCTCTTGCATCATGTAGTTAAATCTAGTAGTGGAGAACTACCGTAGAGCTTGTTGAAATTTGGTTTGCATGATTGGTCTCTCTAAGGTCTAGATATTTTCTCGGTAAGAGTGTTTGAGCAACAAGGAAGACAGTGTAGAGTCTTATAATGCTTGCAATATGTTCTTATGTAAGTTTTGTTGTACCGGTTTATACTTGTGTTTGCTTCAAACAACCTTGCTAGCCAAAGCCTTGTACTGAGAGGGATTACTTCTCGTGCATCCAAAACCTTGATCCAAAACCTATGCCATTTGTGTCCACCATATCTACCTACTATGTGGTATTTTCTGCCATTCCAAGTAAATACTTCATGTGCTACCTTTAAACAATTCAAAAGCTATTATCTCTTATTTGTGTCAATGTTTTATAGCTCATGAGGAAGTATGTGGTGTTTTATCTTTCGATCTTGTCATTTACTTCTGACATACTTTCACAATGGACTAGTGGCTCATCCGCTTATCCAATAATTTTGCAAAAGGAGCCGGCAATGGGGTTCCAAGCCCCAATTAATTAACTTGCATTAATAATTCTCTTCACATGTTTTGCTCCGATCTATCGGTAAGCAACTTAAATTTGCAAATAGACACTCCTCCATGGTATGTGAATGTTGGAAGGCACCCGAGGATTCGGTTAGCCATGGCTTGTGTAAGCAAAAGGTTGGGAGGAGTGTCATCTAATAAATAAAACTAAAGTACATGTGTAAACAAAGGAGAAGAGGGATGATCTACCTTGCTGGTAGAGATAACGTCCTTCATGGGAGCCGCTCTTCAAAGTCTGGTTGATAAGGTAGTTAGAGTACCCATTACCATTCGTTGACAACAACAAACACCTCTCAAAATTTTACTTTTATGCTCTCTATATGATTTCAAAACTTGAAAAGCTCTAGCACATGATTTAATCCTCGCTTCCCTCTGCGAAGGGCCTATCTTTTACTTTATTGTTGAGTCAGCTTACCCATTTCCTTCCACCTTAGAAGCAAACACTTGTGTCAACTCGTGCATTGATTCTTACATACTTGCTTATTTGCATTCATCATATTACTCTATGTTGACAATTATCCATGAGATATGCATGTTGAAAGTTGAAAGCAACTCGCTGAAACTTATATCTTCCTTTGTGTTGCTTCGATGCCTTTACTTTGAATTTATTGCTTATGAGTTAACTCTTATGCAAGTCTTATGATTCTTGTCTTGAAAGTACTATTCATGAAAAGTTTTGCTATATGTTATCTATTTGTTAGATAACTATAGATCATTGCTTTGAATCATACCATTCATGTCATATGCTTTACAATAATGTTGATCAAGATTATGATGGTAGCATGTCACTTCAGAAATTATTTGTGTTATCGTTTACCTACTCGAGGACGAATAGGAACTAAGCTTGGGGATGTTGATACGTCTCCAACGTATCTATAATTTCTGATGTTCCATGCTTGTTTTATGACAATACCTACATGTTTTGTTCACACTTTATATCGTTTTGATGCGTTTTCCGGAACTAACCTATTGACGAGATGCCGAAGTGCCAGTTCTCGTTTTCTCGCTGTTTTTGGTTTCAGAAATCCTAGTAAGGAAATATTCTCGAATCGGACGAAATCAACGCCCGGCACCCTATTTTCACCGGAAGCTTCCGGAACACCCGAGAGTCAGCAGAGGGGGGCCACAGGCCCACCACACATGGTGGCGGCGCGGCCAGAGGGGGGGCGCGCCGCCCTGTTGTCTGGCCCCACCAGGGCTCCTCCGAGGCTCCCCTTTCGCCTATATAAGCTCCCTGACCTAAAACCCCGAGACGAATAAGCCACGGTACGAGAAAAGTTCCAGAGCCGCCGCCATCGCGAAGCCAAGATCTGGGGGACAGGAGTCTCTGTTCCGGCACGCCGCCGGGACGGGGAAGTGCCCCGGAAGGCTTCTCCATCGACACCGCTGCCATCTCCACCGCCATCTTCATCACCGCTGCTGCTCCCATGAGGAGGGAGTAGTTCTCCATCGAGGCTCGGGGCTGTACCGGTAGCTATGTGGTTAATCTCTCTCCTATGTACTTAAATACAATAATCTCATGAGCTGCCTTACATGATTGAGATTCATATGATGATGCTTGTAATCTAGATGTCATTATGCTAGTCAAGTGGGTTTTACTTATGTGATCTCCGGAGACTCCTTGTCCCACGTGTGTAAAGGTGACAGTGTGTGCACCGTGTGGGTCTCTTAGGCTATATTCACAAAATACTTATTCACTGTTATGGATGGCATAGTGAAGTGCTTATTTATATCCCTTTATGATTGCAATGTGCTTTGTATCGCTACTAGTCTATGTGCTACTCATGTGATGTTATTAAAGTAGTCTATTCCTCCTGCATGGTGTAATGGTGACAGTGTGTGCATCGTGTAGTTCTTGTCGTAGATTATGATCATAATCTCTTGTAGGTTATGGAGTTGATTATCGCTATGATAGTATTGATGTGATCTATTCCCCTTTCATAGTGTAATGGTGACAGTGTGTATGCTATGTTAGTACTCGGTTTATTTTGCAAAGATCTATTATGCTCTAAGGTTACTTAAATATGAATGCCGAATGTTGTGGCGCTTGTTAACTCCGGCTTGAGGGAGCTCTTGTAGCCCTACACAATGAATGGTGTTTGTCATCCAACAAAGAGTGTATGTAGCACAGATGAGAAGAAGTTATTATTTATTATGCGATCAATGTTGAGAGTGTCCACTAGTGAAAGTATGATCCCTAGGCCTTGTTTCCAATACTGCAAACACCGCTTATTTATTGTTCTGTTGCATGTTTACTCGCTGCCATATTTTATTCAGATTGCTATTACCACTCATATACATCCATACTACTTGTATTTCACTATCTCTTCGCCGAACTAGTGCACCTATACATCTGACAAGTGTATTAGGTGTGTTGGGGACACAAGAGACTTCTTGTATCGTGATTGCAGGGTTGCTTTAGAGGGATATCTTTGACCTCTTCCTCCCTGAGTTCGATAAACCTTGGGTGATTCACTTAAGGGAAAACTTGCTGCTGTTCTACAAACCTCTGCTCTTGGAGGCCCAACACTGTCTACAAGAATAGAAGCACTCGTAGACATCAAGCTATTTTCTGGCGCCGTTGCCGGGGAGGAAAGGTAAAAGGTACTCACACTCCGAATCTCGGCTACCAAGCTATTTTTCGGCGCCGTTGTAAGTACTCGAAGCTATTTCCTTTAGATCCTGCAATTGCATCTTTTGGTTTCTTGTTTCGTCCAATTCCGAGAATATTTCCTATGTAGGATTTGTGAAACCAAAAACAGCAGAAAACAGGAACTGGCACTTCGGCATCTTGTTAATAGGTTAGTACCGGAAAATGCATAAAAACATTATAAAGTATGACTAAAACATGTTGGTATTGTCATAAAACTAGCATGGAACATAAGAAATTATAGATATGTTGGAGACGTATCACTCTCTCTCGCGCCCACACCTCGCACCCGTATGCTCGCCTAACAACCGCTCGCGCGCCTCGCCTCGATCTCCTGCATGCTTTGCCCTTGCCGCTCGTTCGCCTCGCGTTGACCCACTCGCGGGCTAGGCGGTATTACTGGCTGGTAGTACCGGCCCAAACCGGATCCCCCCCCCCCAACGGGCAGAAAAATGGTGCCCCCCCTTTTAAGCCCCACTTTCTCTCTCTTTTGGGTTACTACTTCTTCCCCCCACCAAGCTCTCCTCCATTGTTGCTATTTGAGAGCTCTCTCTCCCTCAAATCTCTCCATGATTCTTGCTCATGTTTGAGGAAAAGAGAGAGGAGATCTAGATCTATATTTTCACCAACAAAATCCCCCTCTTAGTGAAGGAATCCCTAGATCTAGATCTTGGAGAGAAATTTGGTGTTTCTCTTCATATTTTTTCTTCCTCTCTTATTCCCCCAATAGCTTTAGTAGATTTGTTGGAATTTGATAGTGAAGTATTGGATCATCTTTGTGCCGTTCTTGCCATTGTATTTGGTGCATCGATTTTACTTCTCCACTGTGATACGTGAAGGTGAAAATTTGTGAGATATTCACTTCGGGAGCTTGTTCTCGAAGCTTTTTCCTCTTCGTATTTGGACCCTAGATGGTTTAGTGGTCTTTTTGGTGTTATTGAGGCCTCCAATTAAGTTTGTGGAGATTCCTTAAGTGCAAGGCCTTTGTGGGGGTATTTTGGGAGCCTCTAGTTAAGTTGTGGAGATTGCCCCAAGCTTTGTGAGGGTTCGGTGACCACCATTAAGGTTCCATAGTGGATCAAGGTTTTCCCTTTTGGTAGGAAGGCTCGAGGATAATACAGCGAGGTCTTCGTGGCGTTTGGAGTGCTTTGTCCTCCACACCGCTCCAACGGAGAGTAGCACTCACAAGAGTGTGAACTTTGGGATATATGGTTCTATACCCGAGCTCTTTACTCATGCACTTTAATTTGTGATAGCCTTCATGCTTGAAGTTACATATCTTGCTATCACATAGTTGTTAGTCTTGCTTAGCATAAGTTATTGGTGCACATAGGTGAACCCTAGTTTTATAGGTTTTGTGCTTGACAAATTAAACGCTAGTTTTATTCCGCATTTGTTAAGCCATATTCGTAAAAGTTCTAAACCGCCTCTTCACCCCCTCTAGGCGGCATCCGTGTCCTTTCACTCGGCTCCGGAGTTTATGCTCTCCGTACATAGAAGAGTGAAGTAGGAGGAGTTTGTTGGTGGGTGAGAGGTCGTCTGGGGGGTTCCGGTGGAGTTAGGAGATGATCAGTAATTCCAAGAATCTACTTCACCGAAACCCATGCTAGCGCATCAGATCTGCTTCACCAACACCCGCTTCTCCGTAACTAGGGACGCTTCAACGTATCCCGCGTTCGTTGCCACTAGAACGCCTACCTGCCTCCCACACCCTTCCGTCCCCGCCAAAGCTTGGTAAGTACTCAGACTCATTTGATCGCGGTGTTTCTTTAGTCATGTTTTGGATAGTTATTTGCAGCTCTCCTACGCCATTAACTATCTTCTCGCATGAAGTTGGTTTTAATAATGTACAAAATCATTATCTAGTTGCTACCATCTTGTTCTCTCAGTATTCATTCACAAGTGGTTGGTCGTATACCCCTGCATTAGTTGCTAGCTGTTTTTTCCTGCCTGCTATTGTTGCACTGCTTGCATGATTTATGCTATGTGCATCTCCAATCCGGTTGCTCTTATACCACATCATTAGCTTATAGCTATTTTTTCATGAATGTTGTTGTCGCTCATCGTGTATAGTTATGTTTGCGTGCATGTCTTGTCTTCGTATTATGCAAGACTAACTTATCGATGCTATTTTTTTTCAAATGATCCATCATGGTATTAGAACCTCCAACATTAACAACAATGAAGCTAGGGAAGGTTGAAATATAAGTTCTTGGTTGGTAATTATGGCAGTTTGCTTATGTTATTATCTACAACTTGTATGCATTGTTCTTTTTGCTAAAGATTAGACTTAAAACCTTGCTATAACTATGAAATTTATACTTTACTGTGTTTTTGCTTATTTGAAATGCTTGTCTTGGAGAAACTGTGCAACTGGTTTAAACCTGACATCTGGTCATTCTTAATGCCAATTTACTTTATGTTACAAGTTATATCCTGTATGCATTCTAGCTTTTGCCAGTGATGACTCATAATACGTGGTCATCACAATTATATTCACCCTATACTCTATATCTGAATATCTGATAAATTTTTAAGCCATGCAAAATAACATCTAGCTGGTTAGATGAACTGTTTTCACTCTTTGAAACCAACTTACTTGGTATTAAATGTGATACCTAAATTCAGATTAAGAACGATGGAGGGCAAGAGTTTTAACTACTGACTGAGCCTAAAGTGACATGCATGTTTAGCAGGAGTTGTGCACGCAAGAGAATGATATGTAGTGAGCCTGTGACATAAGCCAATGTAAGTTTGTGCTTAGTACATGTTTCATACGTAAGCTTCTGTTTGTTTCTACTACCTGCGATTATCTGGTATCTTCCACTACAAGGGAAAGGCCTACCGCCGGCGAACCTAAAAGGCCCATTGCCGGCGCACCACGAGCCCGCCGCTGCGAACGGGCCGGTGATAACTGGCCACTGCCGGCGCACCAGGCAGTGCGCCGGCGATAGGTCAGGTACTGCCGGCGCACTATCGTAGCTTCGCCGGCAATGGGCATGTTCCACCGGCGCGCCAGTAGCTGCGCCGGCAGTAGTGCTTGCAGCACTGGCGCATGGCACGTGCGCCGGCAGTAGGTCATTTAGGTGCGCCGGCACTAATATTCGAAAAAAAATTCCAGCTTTTTCCCAGCATATTAGAATACATATTTGACAGCAGTATATATTTACAACACAGTTCATATTTATACAGCAGAACATGCAATATGAGAAGCACAAATTCTTGAGAACATGTTCAAGATTTAACTAAACCAATTTAGCTAGCAAACCCATTTTCATTTTCATTTTCATTTTCATTTAATGAAGAACGAACATACGGCCTAGCTACCTAGGTACTGCTAGTTTATTTCTATAGCAACCTCTATTTCATTTTCTTTTTTGGCAGTGAGCATGAGCATGAGCAGTAGCATTTCAAAACCATTTCAAAATCTTTGTTTGCAACCAGTGAGCATCAGCATGAGCATTCAACCATGGTGAACTAAACCAGAGCACATCAAATTTTAACCAAAGCACATCAAATTTTATGATTCTTGATTTGAACAATTGCAACTGTGACATACATACATTTGCTATGAACCCTAAACTAGGGCATTTCATTTTTTGCTTTGAACCCTAAACCAGGACATCAAATTCCTATGAACCCTAAACCTGCAGGGCATCAAATTCAAAGAGGGGATCGAACCAGGGCATCAAATTTGCTATGAACCAGGGCATCAAATTCAATTTGCTATGAACATTTGATACATACAACATAATCTCGATACAACACAACAATTCAACATGAACAAAATTCAACATAATCTCTCATCAACTAGCAGCAGTAATTATCTCTGTAATTCTCTCAGCAAACTAGTCTCTCACAAGAGCCCAACAGCAGCAGTACACAAATCCCACAACCTCTTCTCCAGCACCACATCGCCCCAACACACAGAGCAAGCAGAGTAATTCTCCAGCACCAGACCAACACACAGAGCAAGCAGCAACATCAACTAGCAGTTGGTAAAAAAACAGAGCAGCCAACAATCAGCAAGGCAGAATCAGCAGCATCAGATAGCTATTGTCATGTCGATCTGCACCAATTCTCTCTCACAGTAGCAAGCTAGCAATCAGCGGCAGCAGCAAAGCAAAACATCCCTGCCCCCGGCCGAATTGGGGAGGAACTGCAACCTCTCTGACTCCTCTCCCCGGCGGCGGCGGATGCATTTGGAGGGAATGGAGAGGGGTTCTTACCAACGACGATGGTGGCGACGCCCTGCTTCTCCTCTCCGCGACGGTGGCCGGCGCGCAACGCCCTCCTCCTCCTCTCGGCGATGGTGGCGACGGTAGCCGGCGCGTGACGGCTGATGTCTACGGGTGCTTCTATTCTTGTAGACAGTGTTGGGCCTCCAAGAGCAGAGGTTTGTAGAACAGCAGCAAGTTTCCCTTAAGTGGATTACCCAAGGTTTATCGAACTCAGGGAGGAAGAGGTCAAAGATATCCCTCTCATGCAACCCTGCAACCACAAAGCAAGAAGTCTCTTGTGTCCCCAACACACCTAATAGGTGCACTAGTTCGGCGAAGAGATAGTGAAATACAGGTGGTATGAATAAGTATGAGCAGTAGTACGGTGCCAGAAAATAGCTTGCTGGCGTGCAGTTGATGGTAGTAATATTGTAGGAAGTAAACAAGCAGTAGTAACGCAGCAGTAGTAACGCAGTAAAACAGTAAACAAGCAGCGATAGCAATATTTAGGAACAAGGCCTAGGGATTAGACTTTCACTAGTGGACACTCTCAATATTGATCACATAACAGAATAGATAAATGCATACTCTACACTCTCTTGTTGGATGATGAACACATTGCGTAGGATTACACGAACCCTCAATGCCGGAGTTAACAAGCTCCACAATTCAATGTTCATATTTAAGTAACCTTAGAGTGTAAGATAGATCAATACGACTAAACCAAGTACTAACGTAGCATGCACACTGTCACCTTCATGCTTATGTAGGGGGAATAATACACATCAATACTATCATGGCAATAGTTAACTTCGCAATCTACAAGAAATCATGATCATAGCATAAACCAAGTACTAACACGGATGCACACACTGTCACCATTACATCGTGCAGGAGGAATAAAACTACTTTAATAACATTGCTAGAGTAGCACATAGATAAATTGTGATACAAAACACATTGCAATCATAAAGAGATATAAATAAGCACTTCACTATGCCATTCATAACAGTGAATAAGTATTCTGTGAAATATAGCCTAATAGACCCACACGGTGCACACACTGTCACCTTTACACACGTGGGACAAGGAGTCTCCGGAGATCACATAAGTAAAACTCACTTGACTAGCATAATGACATCTAGATTACAAGCATCATCATATGAATCTCAATCATGTAAGGCAGCTCATGAGATTATTGTATTGAAGTACATAGGAGAGAGATGAACCACATAGCTACCGGTACATCCCCGAGCCTCGATGGAGAACTACTCCTCCTCATGGGAGCGACGGCGTTGATGAAGATGGCGGTGGAGATGGCAGCGGTGTCGATGGAGAAGCCTTCCGGGGGCACTTCCCCGTCCGGCGGCGTGCCGGAACAGAGACTCCTGTCCCCCAGATCTTGGCTTCGCGATGGCGGCGGCTCTGGAACTTTTCTCGTACCGTGGCTTATTCCGTAAGGGTTTTCGACGCAGGGGCTTTATATAGGCGAAAGGGCAGCGTCAGAAGGTCGAAGGGGCGACGACACCATAGGATGGCGCGGCCAGGGCCCAGGCCGCGCCACCCTATCATCTGGGGGCCCTGTGGCCCTCCTCTGGCGGCTCTCGGGTGTTCTGGATGCTTCCGGGCAAAATAGGAACCTGGGCGTTGATTTCGTCCAATTCCGAAAATATTTCGTTACTAGGATTTCTGAAACCAAAAACAGCAGAAAACAGGAACTGGCACGTTGGCATCTTGTTAATAGGTTAGTTCCAGAAAATGCATAATAATGACATATAATGTGTATAAAACATGTAGATATCATCAATAATGTAGCATGGAACATAAGAAATTATCGATACGTCGAAGACGTATCAACGGCCTCCCCCTCCTCTCCGCGGGGACGCCCTGGTCCTCCTTGCGCGTGCGGCTCCGGCGTGTGCGTGCGGCGGCGCTCGAGATCGATGGTGGCGGCGGCAGCAGAGAGCACGGTGGCGCGGTTAGGGTTCGTGAGAATGGGGATTGAAGGAGAGTGTGGCGCATGCGGTTAAGTCCGGAGTATAGCCGGACCCACCTTATTGCCGGCGCGCAACCTGTTTGGTTCACCAGGGACAATTATACCCCCGGCGAACAAAACAGGTGGTGCGCCGGCAATAAGGTGAGTCCGGCTATACCTGGGACTTGTCCCCCAGCCCCTGGCTGGCTTTCCTTTTCTGTTTTTATTTTCTTTTTCTTCATTTCTTTATTTATTTTCACTTTCTTTTATGTTTCTTTTCTTTTCCCACAAATCCTATACTATTTTATTTCCTTCTCTTTTCAAGATAATAACCAAGCAATTAATATTAGTTATACATGCATGCCTAAAATAATGACCAACACAATTAATATAAGTTATACATAAAATATTGGCCATGACCACATGAGTAGTTATGAATTACACAAAATATGAGTTATAGATTGCAAATAAAGTTTTAGATCATCGATTGAGAAGAGTGTTTCACTTTCTTCTTGCTTTTCTTGCTCGTCGTTGAATAATTTAGCCCCGTGTCGTGACTTCTTCTTTTGAAGGGTCGACCTGACCTCGGTAGCGTGGTCCTGCTTCTTCTTGTGGTGTATGTTGTGTCTTCGTCCTCGGATTCTTCCATCATTGGGTCTCCGACTTGTCCTTCGAAGTCTTCCTCGTTGGCGACTCCATCCATTCCGACGATGGTCCTCTTGCCTCTCCTCACGATAACACGGCTAGGCCTGGATGGGTCGGTTATGAAGAAGCATTGGTGCACGTGTTCGCCGGTACCCATGGCTCATTCCGCGCGGTGGCGTTCGTGGACTTTGATTTGTTGGCTTCGGGTAGAAACATGGTGGTGAAATACCGGTCTTCTTTTGTGACGCTCTTAGCCCATCCGATACGGAACATCGGCACTTTCTCCCCGGCGTAGCTAAGCTCCCAGATTTCCTCGATTCTTCCGTAGTATCTAGCCTTTACGTCACCCGTCCAGGAATCCATCGTTACCCCTGAGTTCTGGTAAACACTGTTCTTGTCTTTTTCTTCCGTGTAGAATGTGTACCCGTTGATATCGTACGCTTGGTAAGTCATGAGGTTGGGCGCGGGGCCATGTGACAAGGGGGGCGAGCGGGAAGTACCACACAACTTTCCGAGGAGCTTTCTTCTTCCCTTTCTTGTACCGTTCAGCGTCACACACAGGACATTTGGTCTTGTCCACGTGCTCCTTGCGATACATGATACAGTCGTTGATGCAGGCGTGATACTTTTCATGGGGTAAGTCGAGAGGGCACGTGATTCTCTTGGCCTCGGCTAGACTACCAGGACACGTGTTCCCGGCGAGGAAGGAGATCTTTCACGTATTCCGGAATGTCATCGACGCTTGAGTCCGTCCATCCGTGTTTCACCTTCATCTGCAGCACATCGAGCGCTACTCTCAAGCGGGACTCCCCAACCCGCGACCTGAGTCGTACAACGGAGTATTCGAGTCTATCTCCAGTTGCTCAAGCTTTGATTTCCGCTTGGCGCCTTTCGTTTTTTCGAGAAGCAGATCTTGAAGATGAGGGTCCCGCACGACTGAAGCTAGCGGCACCTCTTCGTCGTCAAGGTTATTGTCATCGTCAAGGTTATTATCGTCGTCAAGGTTATCGTCTTCTACGACAAACTCTTCATCGTCATCAATGTCATGATGCCCTCCTTCTTGCCGGCCATTATTACCACCTGCTGCCATCGCCCCATTGACCTCCGCGCCATCATCGCTCATCCATTGAGTGTGTCCATGCATGAAACCATTAGTGAGCAGGTGCCCCTGCAATTTTCCTGAATACGGGTCAAACCATTTCCCTCGTTTGCATCTCCGGCACGGACACAATACCTCCGTGCGTTTATTTTCATACATGGCGATGATCGCGTGTTTCAGATATCTCATCACGATGCTTTCACTCATCTCGATAACCATTCTCGCCTGCATGGTAAGATTACATAATTGATTAGAACCATGCATCCGTCGGTAGTTTTCACGAAAAATTTCGGCATGAACTTCCTACACGGTAGGACATAGGAGCGCCAGAAATGTGCCTAAACGGAAACTTGAAGAATCAACATTTCGGCGCAACGTTGGCAACTCATTTTCAACGCCAATACACACACAAGCACAAGCACAACATATATATATGCCACACACGAGAGCTAGCTTTGCTTCAAATGTCCAACATACGTCGATTTCATTCCTTAATTTGTTCATTAATCACCTATTTGTTTGATATATTCGTCGATGAGATCGAGACGACGCGCCGCGACAATGGCGTATGGAAGCCGACTTTCTAGATCTAGATCTAGATTGAGCGGTCAATGCGGGATATTAGATCCAGATCTACATAGAGGGATGTGGGAGATGCATGTAGGAAGGGAAGATTTGCTCAAAAAATATGATTTTGTTTGGTCAAATTGGTGAAATTGGGGATAGAAATGGGCAAAAATGAGCTCGGGTTGGGAGAAGGCTCGGGTTTGTGTGGAGGAGTGGAGTGGTAGTAGTGGGGGAGTGGTTGTTGAGCAGAAATAACCGCCTGAGTCACGCCGGCGCACCATGGCACGGGTGCGCCGACAGAACATAGCTATTTCGGCTATACCACCCCTAGGCCAGGCCCAAGAATCATTGCCGGCGCACAGGCCCAGGGGTGCGCCGGCAATAGCGCGTTTTCCGCCGGCGCACCACTGGGTTGGTGCGCCGGCAATGACTCTTGGGCCTGGCCCGAATCAACCGCGGCCATGCCAAGTTTTTTCCCCGGCGCGTCTTTCCAGCAGGTGCGCCGACAGTAGGCCTTCATCGCCGGCGCGACTGCAAACAGGTGCGCCGGCAACCCTTTCCACCGGCGCATGTCCGAGGTGGTGCGCCGGCACCACTTGCCTCCACCTATAGCCATTTTCCTAGTAGTGTTCATCATGGAATACATATTTGCATAGTTCATTGTCCTTGTCCTTCTTCAGCCAAACATACTTTTCGATCTTGATGAAATGAAGGCACCATATGTCCATTGGCAATCCTTCTTCAATGTCAAAGTCCACGAGGTACCTCCTTGTGTAGCTAACTGAAAAGTACTGAAACAAAAAAAAAATCATGAATATATCTGTTAGTTACTAGCTAGTTGCTATCTACGGAATCAATAGGAAATTCCAAGTACCATTAACAATGACTAGCTAATCACTTATCATCTTTCTTTTGCCAACGATAACATTTGACTTTGTCATCTGACAAAGACACAAAGAATGCAAGGAACATCCTCACGTACTCGCCTCCTAATAAGTCGCTTGAATTGTGACCTAATCATCTATAGGTCATTGTCATAAAAGTAGTGACACTCAAATATGAGAGATAAAAAATATTGGAAGTGTTCCGGTATCTTCGAAAATATTCCGAGGTGATAAAAAATAGTTACAGGATTTTTACAGAATTGTTTCGAAATTTTTTGTGTGAGAAAAATAGGGCCTCTAGCTTTCGTTTGAAGCGTGAGAGGGGAGTGAGAGGCCTGGAAGGGTGTGCAAATGTCCAACCCTCCTAAGCTGGCCACATGGGCCTTCTTGGGCCCATGTGGGTGGCCTCCCAAGGTCCTAAGGCTCACTGAAAGACAACCCTTCGTGGTTGGCCACATGGGCTGCCTCAAGGCCCATGTAGGTGGTGCCGAAGACCTAAGGGGCCTCTCGGAGGCTGCCCCAAGGCAGCCCACGTGGGAGGACGCCCTAGAGCTCCTTAGGCGTGGTGGGGGTTGGTAGGCGTCCTAGGGTTTCCCCTATGGGTTGGTGGCCAGCGGTGGGGGCGGCGGCTACCCCTCCCCATCTACTTTCGTTGTGAACATGGTCCGCGGCTATATCGCCATGTCGCGTGTCCTAGATGTCACGTTTCCGTTCGACGTCCGCCCCGCCTCCCTTGACACATGGGCGGTGAGCTGACAGACCAGGTCCAGCAACCGTTTGCACACCTAGGAGGTCAGCATTTTCTCGCCGTGTCCCTTTTCAGCCGTATACGGTATACCCAAGCTGTATGTACATATAAGGCGTGAGGGTGTAGATGTAGGGCAGCAAAGGGGGTCTAGAAAAAAAGAAACAAAAAACCAGCAAAGGGAGCACAGCCGCTTCCGTTGGGTTGCAGTTCTTGCTGCCCCCCCTAGGCGTTTCCGTTCCCCTCCTCCCTCAAGCTCGCCGCTCGCCGCTCGCCGCTCGCCGGTAAGATCACCTGAGCCCCATCCCTCTTCCTTCTCCGCGTTGGATTTCCTAATCTCAGATCCAGAATTTGATATTTCTCTACCTCCTTGTGAAGTACATCCATCGACCCGAGCGACGGGAGAGGAGCGGTTTCTGGTTTTTATCCTGGTCTCGGCTCCGGCGTTTATGCTCTCCGTACATAGAAGAGTGGAGTAGGAGGAGTTTGCCGGTGGGTGAGAGGTCGTCTGGGGGGTTCCGGCGGAGTTTGGAGATGATCGGTAATAATTCCAAAAACCGGTTTAGCTCCGGCGGCAGCAATGGAGGCGGTGGCTCTAGGCCCGCCGGCAGGGAGTGCGTGATCTGGACGGAGGAGATGAACGAGTACCTCATTGACGCCCTGCTCCACCAGCAGGACGTCGGGAACAGGAGCGCCGAGGGCAGGTTCCTCACAGCCGCTTTCGAGAACGTCATCACCGGGGTTGGCGAGAGGTTCGGGGTGGGGATTGACCGCTCCAACATCAAGAACCGCCTCAAGCATGTCAAGGATATGTTCCATGAATGCGAGAACCTTTTCGATAAGCAGAGCGGGTTCAATTGGAACCCCGCCACCCGGAGGTTCCACGCCGACCCACAACTTTGGAGGGAATTCATTGAGGTATGTGTGGCACCGATCAAGCGTATATCTGCCGCGTCTTTGCGGAGCTGATGTAGATTATTTGCTTTGATATTGTAGAGGAAACCGGAAGCCAAGAAATGGATGACCAAGACGATTGACCATTACGATCGGCTATTAGAGTTATTTGGTAAGGATAGAGAGAGACCTCCGGGCTTTGAGAGTTCAAAAGCAAAAACTCCCGCGAAAAAAAAGGCGCGAATAGAACCACCAAAGGAGACACCGCAACGTCAGCACACGTCATCAAATGGCTTGGAGTTATCTATTGTCGAAACTTCAGATCAAGTACTGAATGAAAGCGAGGTATCGATCCTTGAAGCTGAATAATTATCAACAAAATAATGCATTATTATTTTCTTTATGATTGCTGATCAAACCAAGCTTAATAGGGTTGTTGGTTACAACTCCTACTTTCTTCACATTTGATTTTAGGTCATCACTAGATTTGTGGTCTACCATGTTTTCTTAGGGCCATGACCTGCATGTCTTAATTTCAGTTAATATGGCAAGCTACACTTTACCAAACAATAACTGTGTCAAAGTTGGCTACGAACCAAGCAGGACTTGAATCTGGGCCTTTTGCTTGCTAGATGCTTATGCAAATACCAAAACATGAAAATTCAGTACCACAATAAGTTTATGTTTATTAAATTTAGGTGTGTCTTGTTTGTAAAATTAGCTGTTAATTTTTTCAACCGATTGACTCATGCGAGGTAGCTGTTTTAAACAGCTTGTCCGTATTATTTCTAATTTTTTTTTATTATACTTGGTAATTTAGATATCTCATATGGCTCTTTCTACCCGTGAATGAGTATACCTTCTATAATTCACCCTTTGCTCCTAGAAAATTAAATTTCACCTCGGTTAGTATCTATTCGATGGCAGTATTGTTCTGCAGGATGATATGCTTAGATAACCTTGAGGCCTTGAATAACAGCTTTACTTGCTTCAGTTGTACTAGTACTCATGGAGTGAGTGTTATAGTATTTCTCAACTTCCTGTGGGGAAATAAGACTATTGGTACTAAGAAATCTGAACCATTGTAACTAGGGCCCTACTGCTAAATAGAAAAATAAATCCTTTTCTCCATAGCAATGTATGTATTTCAAGCATATTTATTCACGTGATTTCCTGGAAAAAATGTAATGGTGGGAAAGTATATCTCAGTGTCTTCTGAGTTCAGTAGCATTTGAGCTATGCATTGATGAGATTCTTGTTTCTTTCAGGGCCCTGATGTAACAGAAAAGAACAAACCTGAGGAGCTTTATTTATCAGAGGTGTGCAGAAGTGAGAATGGCCTTGTTGCAATACCTGTTCAAGCTAATTCATATGGTAAAGGTTTTCCCTATGCTCCTGAAAATTGGCCATGCCCTGGAGATGTATGGTATTGGAAAGTGGGAAGCAGATCAGCTCCAGGTGGGCATTGGATGGACAGGTAAATGCTTTGTTCAAGGCCTCAGTAGGTTAGACCTGGAGTTCAATAGAATTGACCGTGCTAAAAGTACACAAATTAGTAGAGGGGATTTGTTTCTCTATTTCGCATTGGAACAACCAAGTTTATCAGTATATTAGTGACTTATATTATGGAATTAAAACTGTTGCAGGTATCTTACACCGCCCCGGCGTTTTCGTGATGCTACTGGTAAAAAGACAACATTCACAAGTAAATTAAAAGTTGAGGAGTTTATTAAGACAGAATTTCCAGATGTTGACCCTAGCACATTCTTTTCTATGTTTATATGGAGAATTCCTTCTGGAGGAAGCAAGATTCAAGGAGGTTAGAACCCTCTGTTGCACTTTTTATGTTATTTATTTCTCATTTTGATGTGAAAGTGTATCCATTGGACAAGAGTATGGGTTGTGACATCTGTTAAGTTGCTGCTGTGGTGAGTATTGAAATATATTCACAGTTTTGGGTGACAGCCAACCATAACAGCTGCTATCATGATTAATGAGTGGCTAATGCTTATGTGCAAACATTTCATCATAGGCTTTTAGAATGCAACAAGAACAACTTACAAGTAATGTAGCATGTAGCATCTAATAATGGGTGATTCTGTAAATCTGTACATATTTTAACCTTTCTACTGGAGCCACTTATTCCATATTTGGGTCCTTAGTTTTTGCTTGTTCAACCACCTGTTTGACTTTTTTGAAGAGATTAACATGGTAGCATTACTTGCCAAACATACATGTGGTGTGAGGATCTTCCATTCTCATTTCCCCTGTCTACTACATAACTTCCTTATTATGTTATTCAGTATTCACCTTGGTTCACATATTTGATTACCGCAATTGCATGTGAAATAACAAAGACAATGAGGGTCTCACTGGCACGCTGTCACTCATTCAACATCTGCAACTGCTATTATGCATTGAATCTCCTTATACAATTTTCTCTATTCCGAAGCCAATTAGCTGTCCTCTTATAAATTTGGCAGCGGTCCTTTTTAGATCCATCTGTTTTACCAAGTTTAATGTGCCCATATCCAATCAGGAAAGTTCTTTAAGTTCAGTTAATCTTCACTGGATGTGCATATTTAATTTTCCATGTATTATGTACGAGGATAGTTTTTACCCCATATTGTATTTTCCATGTCTTGTCAACATGTATATATATGCGCCAAGTAATGGTGTACGCGTGCTGTCCAACACGAATCGCAACGTACGCCATCCAACGGCATCAAACCTGTGGCTAGCTACCACCTCTCTATATATAGCTTATCTCTTCCTCAAATCCTAAGCCCTAGCCGCCAGTCCACTTCCTACCTCAGCATCCAGCCTACTCCTGCTGCCGATGCATCCGTTTTCCTTTGTGTGGCCCAACCAGTTGAGGCGGCCGTGCTCTCTGCTCCTCCGCCCCGCGGAGAGCACTTTCGAGTCACCTGTCGCTCCCAACCTAAGTGCAGGTGAGCTTCATTCAATCGGTGTTCTCCCCCAACCTCAGATCTGGGTACCATCAGATCTGGATGGGGTACCATCAGATCTGGATGAGTGAGGAAGGCTCTAACCCTATCCTGTACAATTCACTGAAACCATATGGTTTGAATGATTCATGCACCAATAACAAAAGTTTTAAGTCCCCTGGAGATATAGCCCACTTCTCATCTCTCAAAACGAGCTTTCTTCCTTTCTGCTCTTTTCATAATTTGTTGAAATAGATATTGCCTGTCACTTCCTGACTTACGCACAGGAAATCAAATAATTTGTCCTCTTCCAAGACTTGCATTGAAACGGAGCATCTGCAGTAATCTTCTGCCATACTTTTCTTCATACCTGGCCTGGAGATTGCTTGAGGATATGTCTAGTACTGTAGTGACATCACATAAGGAAACAGATAGATTTCAGAAGTACCATATATACCGCCTTTGCATATCTGTTGCTATTTCTATCTAGATTGTCCATCTTGTGCTGTTCTCTAACACCTTACTATATCCAGGAACTCAGGAAGTGAGGGGCCTTGAACCTGAAAATGTCTTGGCGGATCCAGCTGGACCATGCAAGGTTCGGAATAAGTCCTGCAAACTTGAGAGAGAAGGATTTATTGAATCATCACCAGCAAAGGATTGCGACATCTGCTGCACAGTGCCCGACTTCTGTCGTGAATGCTGTTGCATTTTCTGCGGGAGGGTTGTTGACTACTCCTTTGGAGGTTATAGCTACATAAAGTGTGAGGCAGTTGTGGTTGAGAACTACATCTGTGGGCATGTTGGACACCTTGAGTGTGCTCTTAAAATTTTCATGGCTGGAACTATTGGAGGAGAGATTGGCCTGGATGTGCAATATTACTGCAGGCGCTGTGATAACAAAACCAACCTGATGATGCACGTGGAGGAACTCCTGGAGACATGTCAATCTCTTAAAACAAGGGATGAAATCGAGCCTATCCTGAATATGGGCTTATGCATCTTGCGTGGTGCAAGACAAGCGCAAGCCAAAAGCTTGGAGAAATATATGGCATCAGCGATGGCGAAGGTGATGTGATGTACTTCATTAGCTCAGTAGGGTAGTTCTCATGGTTTGGTTAGTACTAGTACTCTGATTGGTGCTGATACTGCACTTGGTGTTCAACCTTGTTTTCAGTAGTTCGAGACTATGGGCTGACGGTCTATTGTTTAATGCAGATGAAGAGTGGGGCTGATCTTGCTGAAGTGTGGAAAATGGAAGACGGTGATGGATTGCCAATGCTGAGTGCAGGTAAACTTCTTGTTTAGTGCAACTAATAGTAGGAGAGAATTAATATGAGAGCACAATGTTTTTGTGGGACTTCAGGTATCATCCCTAGTATGTCTCAACCTTGTTGTGATGGTTTGCACATTTGGTTTTTAATGTAATTCCAGTTAAACCGCAACTCTGTAGATTATGCAGAAATTTAGGATCATGATATTCAAACATGTCTGAAGTTTGTCCTACACACACACACACCATATTTTACAATGGGCAATTAATGCTATGGTAGTTTCTGTAAGTTGTAACTTGCAGAGTTTAGCCCTTTCTGTAGTACCTGTTCTTTCTTGCCTGCTGTAGAAATGATTAATCCTCACGTTTCTTGTAACCTAACAAATGTCAAAATGCTATGTGGACTGAACGTTGTAGGACTTAAAGAACACTTTGGATCACTAGTATTCTATAATTTTTTGGTTCACATATTGCTTGTGCATAACTGGGTTCTTCTCTCTTATTGCTAATGCAGAAGAAAGTTCCCCACCTGCCACCGGTGTCCCACTGCTAGGGGTTGAGCCGTACCCATATCTAATCGATCCACAGGTTGATAATGAGTTGCAGAGAGCTGCCGAAAATGTTCCAGTTTTCATTACTGGTGATCACAATGTTGTGTCTCTCCAATTTGAGGATGAGATTGATCATTCCCTTAAAGAACTGAAGAGATCTCAGGAAGCAGAATTCAGGCTGGCAGAGCAGAAGCTTTATTCCCAGAAAGATTATGTCCTCAGTCTGTATCGGCAGCTTGACTCGGAGAGATCCGAGCTTGCAGATCCTGTGCCCTTGTCTGATACTTCAAGATACAGCGTGCTCCTGTCCAATATAATGAACCGTCTGGACAAGGTGAAGCGTGAGGAGGAAAAGCTCAAGGCCATGCTGAAGGTTTCTAAGGGATTCGGGAAAACACCGGCAAACGTCAAGGAGCATTTTGGGTTACCTGCAGAATAGTTCGAAGTTGGACTATCTTGAACTTAGAACCCATAGTTTACCGTAAACTATACATAGCTATGTTGTTGTACTGTTGTACTGTTGTATCTCCTGTTAAGGTGTTGCTCTCGCCAGGGCACACCATCAGTCTGCCCTAGGAACATCGGGTCCAGTATTTAGAAACAGTCGCTCCCATATATGGGAACAGTCGATCAGACATCTAAATTAATGAGTCTCAGACTTTCAGCGTACATTCGGTGATCATTTTGCTGGTATTTTTTATTTGTTCTATTATTTTGCCTAGCAGATAATACCATGTTACATGTAGCTGGTGACATGACAGGGAGGTCAAAGGCAATTTGGGAACCTGACAAAAGAGAGATGCATGCAGGCTATATCTGTTCCTGCACTCAGTCTCCAGTTTGAGTTTAGGTGATATTTATCTTGGAATTGTAGTTATTATGTGGTAATGTTTACAATGCATCCCTCGCGTGTTCTGCAAAGTGGTAGGTAATGCATTTGTTAAAAAAAAAACACACAATTATCTCACTGCCCAAACATACCAGAAAAGCTGCGTCATTTGCTAGCACTCTTTAGTTTAGAAAGATTTTTGGTATATTTTTCGGCCGTGAAAATTGCTAGCAAATGGACGCAGATGTTTAGGTCACATTTAGAACAATGAAAAACATAATTGTAGGATTGTAAACAACAACAACAACAAAGGCTTTATTTCCAAACAAGTTGGGGTAGACTAGGGGTGAAAAACCCATAAGATCTCGTAACCAACTCATGGTTCTGGCACATGAATAGCAAGCTTTCACGCAGCTCTTTCCATGGCTAGTTCTTTGGTGATACTCCAGTCTTCCATATCCCTTTTTACGGACTCCTCTCATGTCAAGTTTGGTTTACCCTGTCCTCTCTTGATATTATCAGCACGCTTTAGCCGTCCACTATGCACCGGAGCTTCTGGAGGGCTGCGCTGAATATGCCTAAACCATCTTAGACGATGTTGGATAAACTTCTCTGCAATCGGTGCTACCCAACTCTATCTCGTATATCATCATTCCGGACTCGGTCATTCCTCGTGTTGCCACACATCCATCTCAACATGCGCATCTCCGCCACACCTAAATGTTGAACATGCCCACCTTTTAGTCGGCCAACACTCAGCGCCATACAACATTGCGGGTCGAACCGCCGTCCTATAGAACTTGCCTTTTACCTTTTGTGGCACTCTCTTATCACAAAGAATGCCAGAAGCTTGGCGGCACTTCATCCATCCGGCTTTGATCCGGTGGTTCACATCTTCATCAATATCCCCATCCTTGTGCAGGATTGACCCCAAGTATCAAAAGGTGTCCTTCTGAGGCACCACCTGCCCATCTAGGCTAACCTCCTCCTCCTCCTCGTGCCTAGTAGTACTAAAATTGCACATCATGTACTCATCTTTAGTTCTACTAAGTCTAAAGCCTTTCGATTCCAAGGTTTATCTCCATAGTTCTAACTTTTTATTGACCCCCGTTCGACTATCATTGTATATCCCTTGTGACCTTATCCATCACCAAATCAAATAGATAAGGGCTCAAAGCTGACCCTTGGTGTAGTCCTATTTTAATCGGGAAATCATCGGTATCGCCATCTCTTGTTCGAACATTTGTCACAATATTATCGTACATGTCCTTGATGATGGTAATGTGCTTTGTTGGGACTTTGTGTTTCTCCAAGGCCCACCACATGACGTGTCGCGAAATCTTACCGTAGGCCTTCTCCAAGTCTATGAACACCATATGCATGTCCTTCTTTTGCTCCTTGTATCTCTCCATGAGTTGTCGTATCAAGAAGATGGCTTCCATGGTCGACCTCCCAAGCATGAAACCAAACTGATTTTTGGTCACGCTTTTCATTCGTCTTAACCGGTGCTCAATGACTCTCTCCCATAACTTCATTGTATGGCTCATAAGCTTAATTCCACGGTAGTTAGTACAACTCTGAACATCCCCTTTGTTCTTGAAGATTGGTCCTACTATACTGCGTCTCCATTCTTATGGCATCTTGTTTGTCCAAAAAATGGAGTTGAAGAGCTTAGTTAGCCATACTATCGCTATGTCTCCGAGGCCTCTCCACACCTCAATGGGGATAAAATTATGGCCCATTTCCTTGCCTCCCTTCATCCTTCTCAACGCCTCCTTGACCTCAGACTCCTGGATTCGCCGCACAAAACGCCTACTGGTATTATCAAAGAAGTTGTCCAATTCAATGGTAGAGCTCCCAGTCTCCCCATTGAACAGCCCGTCGAATTACTCCCGCCATCTATGCTTAATCTCCTTGTCCTTCACCAGGAGTTGGTCTGCTCCGTCCATGATGCATTTGACTTGGTCAACATACCTCATCTTCCTCTCTCGGATCTTGGCCATCCTATAGATGCCCTTTTCGCCTTCCTTCGTGCCTAACCGCTGGTAGAGGTCCTCATACGTCTGACCCCTTACTTCACTCACAGCTCGCTTTGCGGCCTTCTTTGCCATCTTTTACTTCTCCATGTTGTCTGCACTCCTATCCAGGTACAGACATTTTAAACAATCTTTCTTCTCCTTAATAGCCTTCTGGACATCAGTGTTCCACCACCAGGTATCACTAACTTCACTTCTACTTCCCTTGGACACCCCAAACTCCTCTGAGGCCACCTTA
The DNA here is from genome assembly GCF_022539505.1 of Lolium rigidum. Taxonomy (NCBI): domain Eukaryota; kingdom Viridiplantae; phylum Streptophyta; class Magnoliopsida; order Poales; family Poaceae; genus Lolium; species Lolium rigidum. The sequence continues at coordinate 373,790,823 of NC_061510.1, forward strand.
CGAATACATGTCGCCATCTTCATCCACATGTTGTCGGCATGACCTCCTTCCTCCCAAGGGCCCTCCTTAATGACCCTCTCCTTGAATGTCTTAGCTACCTCTCTCTTGAGATTCCACCACTTTGTTCTAGCGACTTTCGTACGCTTATCTCACTGGACACCAAGTCGAAAGCGGAAGTCAACCACCACAAGCTTATGCTGATGGACAATACTCTCTCCAGGTATCACCTTACAATCTAGGCACGCACTCTTGTCTTCTCTCCTTGAGAGGATGAAGTCAATCTGGCTACTGTGGTGGCCACTACTAAAAGTCACTAGATGTGATTCTCTCTTTTTAAAGAGGGTGTTAGCTACGATCATGTCGTACGCTAAAGCAAAGCTTAGGACATCTTCCCCGGATGCCATAGCCAAAGCCCCATGCACCCCTTCAAAACCTATGTTAGATGTACCCACGTGGCCGTTAAGGTCTCCACCTATGAAGAGCTTTTCGCCACTGGGTACACCCCTAACCAAGTCCTCTAGGCCTTCCCAGAACTCCCTCTTGGTGTTCTTATTGTGGCCTATTTGCGGGGCATAAGCGCTAATAACATTGAGAACTAAGTCCACAACTACCAGCTTGACCAGGATAATCCGGTCCCCACATCTCTTGACGTCTACCACTCTAGATTTGAGGCTCTTGTTGATCAAGATGCCTACTCCATTTCTGTTTGGAGCCGTTCTCGTATACCACAGCTTGAAGCCGGTATCCTCTACTTCCTTCGCCTTCTGTCCCCTCCACTTGGTCTCCTGGACGCAAATGATATCAACACCTCTCCTGACCGCTGTATCAACTAGCTCTCGAAGCTTACCTGTCAGGGACCCTACGTTCCAGCTACCTAAGCGAAACCTCCCAGGCTCGGCTAGCTTCCTTACCCTTTACACTCGCCGAGTCGAATGCGAAGACCCTTGCTCATTTTCCACTACACCCGGGCATCGATGTAGCACGCCACTAAGGATGCGACGACCCGATCCTTGCTCACTTGCCACCATATCCAGATCAAGATACGGCATGCCACCTAGGGGGTGACGACCCAGCCCTTGCCCATTTGACACCACACCCGGGTTCTGATATGGCGCGTCGCTAAGAGGGTTACGCCCCAACGAAAATCTTTTGGGTTTCATCTCCATAAGAGTGGCTGGGTTTTTTTACGTTGGCTTGCCAAGCCTATCACAACCCTCCTCTTTCACCCGGGCTTGGGACAAGCTATGTTGGGAAAACATAGGCAGCGTTATTGTAGGATTGTAGAACTTGTACATTTTTCGCTGGAGTCATTTGGATCGGAAAGATACTCATATGGACAGTCTTTTGCTTCCTATCCCATTTTTTTTTTAATATCAGCATAGGATATATACATATCTCTTGTTCAGTCCAAGCCATTATTCTTGTATTGTTCCCGTGTTTCTCAAATCTCTGTTTTTCTCCTTTCCCTACAGATTTTTTAATTTTCGTATTCATATGCCATTCATTGTTTTCGTCTCAAATGGCCTCGGTAAATCAAGAAAACAGCGATAGCAGCCGCAACATGAGCTGAGTGTGCGACAAAGATGTTTTGAACGAAAAATAGCTCACAAGGATCCATTGGAATTCCAACAGAACAGGTAATCCATAGGGATTTTGGGGAAAACCCTTGTGTTCTAGCGGTTCCTGTCGGAATCTTGGGTACATGCCACTGCACTTGTTGTGCCTTCTATCTGTTTTATTGTTGAATTTCTGTGCTGGCCGAGATGGTCGCCATGCTTAAACGTCTCTTCCCCGACACCTTGTGCTTGGAGTCCCCCGTGTTTGGGTTGGTAATCTGTGCTGAACAACATTAAACCTTTGTTATCGTCAGGTGCCTTCCCGTCTAAAACTTTCCGGTTCTCCAAGCATCGACCATAGCATATGTTTGGGCAATGAGATGATTCTGCAATTTTCTCCTCCAGCTAAATTTCCCTAAAATTCTACCGGATTTATGCATTCCTAGTGGAGGCACTGTGGTCAGCCAGATCACGGAGTGCTCCAATCAAACAGCAGATAGCACGGATCATTACAACCAGGGAACACTGAATATCCATATCAATCTCACAGGAAATGAGATGAACCTGAATCTAAAGGTAAAACTAACTCGCAGATCAAGTTGGGTTGGCCTGGATCCCGCCGGCGCCACCATAAAAGCGTTTCTTGGCCAGCTTGCGCCGCGCACGTTTCGCCACTGTCGAGCACCTTGACGCCAGCAGCTCCACCGTGGCCGGCAACAGCCGTGTCCCCTCGAAGAGCACGCTCCTCTGGTACTCCAGCACCCACGTCTCTGGTTCCAGCTGCACCGCCCCCGCGCTCCGGCGCCGGTAGCTCCAGGAGGTGCCGTTGCTCGCCCTCACCGTCGGCCACAGCTTCCCGTCGGACCACTGCAAGCACACCACACGGGGATTCAGATAGCTGCTAGTAGTAACTTGGGTATTGAATTGATCCTGGCATTCCTGTCGATTACCTCTGTGATCTGGCCGGAGAGGAGGGTGATGTGCCGCGCGGAGAGCGTGGACGGGAGGAGGCCGGAGGTGCGGAGCGGGCTCCCCCAGACGGTGACCTCCTCCGCCGCCGACTTGTACAGGGCGCAGCGCCAGTGGAACACGTGCTGGTCATTCTGCAGGAAGAAATTGTTGTCTATGAATAATTTGCCTTTACCACAACCAGAAGCCAAACACCTGATGCGCAAGAAGAGCGAGAACGGCGAAGAAAGAACCTGCTCGAGTCGCCAGACGGAGTCCTTGGAGCTGCAGTTGTGGATCCTCCCGGCGCCGACGAGCTGGCCAACGCCTCGCTCCACGGAGCGCAGCTTGTGGCCCAGACCGGCAGGCGCGAGGCGCGCCTCTAGGCCGACCCGCGCCACGGCCTCCGGCGACAGCTTGGGGCCGAACCCCCTCGCGGCGGCCTCCGGGACGAGCCCCGTGTCCACCCACAGCAGAAGCAGGAACGCGAGAACCGTCAGCGCGTAGATCGCCCAGTCGGGCGGGGACGACGAACCCCCGCCTTTCTTCGGGGTAGCCGCCTCGCCCTCGCGCGCGGCCTGCCAGGGTTTCTTGGACTTCGCCGTGGACCGCAGCTGCGGCGGCGGGGTCCACGGCTCGGTGAGCTCGGACCCGGGCGGAGACGGAGGGGTGCCGCGGGCGAGGAAGAGGGGGCGGGAGCCGGGCCTGCGGTCCCTGGCGGCGGCGGCGGCGAAGCAGCGGCGCGCGGAGGCGGCCTCGGGCGGGAGGAGGTCGCGCGTGGCGTTGATGCTGGCGAGGCAGATCTCGCAGGCGCAGTTGGCGTCCTTGCGGCAGCCCGGGTAGTAGCCCCCGCCGCCGTCGGCGCGCGCCCAGGGGACGGCGAAGGTGGGCGGCGGCGTGCGGGCGGCGGCGGGGTCGGGGTCGGGGTTGGAGGAGCAGGAGGAGGCGGTGGAGGCGGGCGAGACGGTGGTGGGGGTGGTGGAGGCCGTGTCCGCCCTCCTGGCCGCCGGCATCGCCTTCTCGGTCTCGTCCATGGATTGGATTGGGGCGGCGGCCGGCCGATCTGGGTGGAGTTATACGGGTAGGTAGTGAGGGAGGCGGCGGATGAGGAAGGAAACAGGGGTTCGAAATTTGAACCGGGCTGGAGAACACAACGGCATCCGCGAGTAACGGTCGTCGTAGAACCCAGTTTCTTTCTGCTTATTACTAATGTGATACTGACATGTGGGCATGTTGCTTCTTTCATGGCTTCTGAGTTGCGAACACACGGGTTAAGTGGCATCAAGAGGACAATTATGCTCATCTAAAAAAGTGGATAACTCCGGTCCTAAGTACTTGTCACAAATTTAACCAAAATGTAAACTAAAAAATGTTTAGATTTATTGAACCTACGACATGTACTTGGACCGGAGAGAGTAGTACCAGTTTAGTTTATTTCTTTCATCCGAAAAGAAAGTTCGATCTGTTTTTGTGACAATAAAGGGTTTTCATTATGTATCAGCCTTTTCAGTATAATATGCACCCAACCAAACGTTTTTTTTTTCAGTTCAAAAAAGAAAGTTTCTTTTAGTTTTTGCCTTCACTACCAAGACTAGTTAAATGCCCGTTGCGTTGTCACGATTTTTCAAATTATTTTTCATCCAACTCATGTAAACTGTAAACATAATACTCATAATTTTCACTTTTCACATGCATTAAAAGAGATATCGATATAATATTCTTTAACCAAGATTAGTCTTCGCTTGTATAGTGAAAACAACTTCAAACAATAGCTTTCATGTCATACGATTTACAAGCTCACATGACTCTATTAGGACGGAGAGTCACTCGATCACTCGTTTCGTCATCCATCAGATTAGCCAATGGAATCAGAGCCACTTCACTATGATTGTCTCCACACTTGTCAGGCTGATTCGTTGTGATTCTCTTTACACTTGTTGAGTGCGTCTCGGAGATCTTTTTTTTTTCTCAACACCTCCATTTCTATATATTGCTACAATGCCAATAAAAATAAAAATAGAGTGAGGCGACAGATCTTGGTCCAAAACAACACGTGGACATTCCTCCGTCGGCGTGCCACAACGACATTGTCCAGGTTGAGCTCTTACATCAGGGATACGACATACCCCTGTTTAGAGATTCATAGAGCGGTGGCAAGTAATCTCAATATCAGTACTGCAAAAACACATGAGAACGCACACAAATATTTTAGATAGGTTCAGACCACCCGAAGACTAACAATACTACGTCATGTCTGATTGGCATTGATCCGGTTGTGAAAAAACAAAGGATTACAACAAAGGAGAAGATCTTGCTAGGGTTCCCAAGAAACAAGATCTTCTATGAGAACCACACACTCTCTCTCTCTCTCTCTCTCTCTCTCTCTCTCTCTCTCTCTCTCTCTCTCTCTCTCTCTTCTAACCTAACTCTCCTTTTCTCTCTCTTCGATCTCCTCACTCCTAGCTTGTTCTTTGATTCAAATTCCCCCTTTTCTAACTAGGCCATTGTCGTTGCCTAATCGACGGTACCCCGGAGGAGGGATCCTCACGAGGGGGAGAAGAGGTAGAGGCCATAGGGCGGAGTGCACACGGGACGGTGGTATGCGAGTTACCCAGCTTCGGAACACCTGCACGATGACAGGGTCTACTGCTGCTTGTCTGGAATTATCTGGGCGCTTGCGCGTTGTTACAATGGTTGTGGTTGTCTCGTTTCTAGCTCGAGATCTCCCCTCAGGGCTCCCGGGATCCGGCTTATAAAGGCGCACGGATCTAGGGTTTACATGGAGAGTCCTACCCGGAATACAAGTTGCCTAACTACGGTACAATGTCTTGCCGTGTATGTCAAGGATCCACCTATGCCTAACTTGTCGTCATGGATCCGGCTTCCTTCATGGGTCTTCACGGATCTGACTCCTGGCATAGACCTCTTCGGATCCGGGTACCTCTGTAGGTCGGTTCGGATCCGGGTACCTCTGTAGGACGGTTCGGATCCGACTCCTTGTTCCTGGGTTGGACATCTTCCATCTTGATCAACAACAACTGGGCCGCCCGATGGGCCATATGCCATCACCACCATCTTTGGGCCACCCGGGCTTGCCGGAATCGGACCATGTCGATGGTATACCTATGAAGTATATCCACAACAGTAGCCCCCGGAGTTCTCCAAGATTCACCGTTCTTCCATCCAGCTCAGCTTGCGCATGTATCTTCATCCTTTGGTCGGAACGAATAATAGAGAATCTTGAAGGACTCCAAACTTCATATCTCCAACCAAGTATTGGTCGGAAACTTCATGATCCAATGGTCAGATTCTTCGAAGACACCATCCAACGTAATCTTCGGTATGGATCCGACTAGCCAAATGTAGGTTCGGATCTGACTAGCCAAAATATAGGTGTGGATCCGACTACCCAAAATATGGGTGCGGATCCGACTAACAAAAAATTATGTGCGGATCCGGCTACCAAAAATTGAGGTGCGGATCCGACTACCAAAAATTAGGTGCGGATCCGGCTACCAAAATAGTTGCGGATCCAGCTACCAAATATATAGGTACGGATCCGGCTACCAAAAATTAGGTGCGGATCCGGCTACCAAAAAATTAGGTGCGGATCCGACTAGTTAGCCAGATTTTCGCCATCTTTGAAATTTTTCTTGACATAACCATATGTATGTAGCCCCCGAGCGTTGAGTCGGCTTGCTCCAAGGAGACTCGATGCTCAAAAACTTAGCCCCCAAGGGTCAAGGTGGAAATTTTTCGGTTAGTTGCTCCAAAGAGAACTTCATCGATGTAGCCCCCGAGCGCCAAGGTGAATTTACTTGAAAATCCGGCTTGGAGATCTTAGAGTAGCTTTATCTTTATATGTGACTAAGGAATAGTGTAAATCACAAGCATCTAGGCGGAAATTTCCAGCACTAATACTCGAAAGGAAACACACTTTTCACTTAAGATCAAAATCGCAGCCCCCGAGGGATGGTTCCGGCTAAGCATCGCAGAATCAAGACTCAAGTTGCTTTTCCAGCTGTGCATGCTACGGATCCGCCTAACCTTATCTCATATGGATCCGGCTAGCTTCCCCTGGGCTTCTCGTGATTGCTAGGTCTACTTGAAAACACCTTAGTTCGAGGACTGTTTAAGGTCCAAGCATCATGTACCTGATATATAAACACAAAAACACATTTGTATTAAATTGTTTCTTTGATCATGTTCAACGAACAAATGTAAGGCGGAATAAAAACGGCCTTTTTGAACAAATGTTTTAAAGCTGAAACTATGCAGCAGTTGAACAACATAAAACTGTCAAGGCGGAAACAACTCGACTATCTTGAACAGTTAATGCAATTTATATGTTTTAAGCAAGATCTGGTTTATCCGTTCTTCTGGTTTATATGCTTGACTTTTCGCGAGACAGACAAACTTTAAACACAGAACATCTGGCTGAGGCGATAGCGCTTAATAGCGAAACAATCAAGAACCTCGAAACGAGAGGCCGGTTTTAAGTACCGAAATGTCACTACTAAGGAATCCACATATAAACAACAGAAAACGTGTAGGCCAGAAAACTCAAGCTAACGCCGGAAGGCGGAAAATTTGCAGCGTACTGGAGCCTTAAGCGGCAAAAACAGTACAAAGTTTTTCACGAGCGCGAGGCAAATCGTGGAAAAGATATGACCAATAGTGAAAGCGGTAAAAGACTCAGATTATGAGTGAACCAATCTTAATCTCATGATCATAAAATTTTAAAATATTAAATATAAATAATGTGGTGACCCAGCATACCACTGCATGGTGTAGTATGCAAGTCTGATATAACACCAATGAAACACCGTTCCACCAGTATTATATCGCTCAGAGTGGTACAACAGAAACATATGCGGGTCCAAGGCATGTCTATAGAATTACACACGAACTCCGTTACATAAGATCATCACAGCCTCCTACTTTACAATGAGGTAAAACTGCAATTAAACTCCAGAAGAACGACTCGTAGTCTAATCCTATCACGAACTCTACTTGTAGAGTATTTAACTAGCTATAGAGGCTAAGAATAGATTCTAGCTAAATAGGAGCTAGGTTTAGGAAGCTAGTTCCTTCCTATTGCTAATCTAGGTTTTCTCCTTTAAAAATGTTGTATTGGACTCTCTCGACATGGTCCTGTCTCTTGAAGTAGTAGTTGACTCCTCGGCCTTCGAGTTGCACTCGTAGATCCTCCTTTGATGCCTCCATACCTAAGCGGGGGATTTAAGAGTGGGATGAGTACGAGCGTACTCAACAAGTTCATTTTAGGAAAGAGGTGTTTAATGCACTAGCTACGAGCCATAGACCGGAAAGTCATAGGCAATGCAAGTTTTTGTAAACATTTCTTCAAAAGGTTGCTTTTATTCTGAAGAGCTATGTCCGTCGGCCTTCACCGGTTGACTAGAACTTCATGGAGTTCCTTTCCGGCAGCGTTCGCAGTTCCATATCCCGGAACAGGGAGTGACTGGTCACAGTTCGTTACACTCTGCAGAGGTGTGTTGCTTTACCCATAAGAGATCTTAACCTTGGTGCCAACCGGGCGCGCAACCCGTCCACACTTCCTTTGGTGTGAGGCCCGGTATAAGGTCATAGTCAATCATGTTCTTCCGCTACCTCGCACACCCACCCGTTGTTGCATACCCCGACCCTGGGTCCACGCCGGTCCCATTATTCCCATAAATTTCAGGGTGGACCCCGACCACGACGACAATGCAGGGCTCTACCATACATTCCTACGCCGGTAGCTGCAACCCATCATAGACCGCAATACCGTGGGGACTTTAGGCTTCCCCAGCCACCAAATGCTCCTCGGGATACAAGTGTCTACGGACAATGCCGTGGGGACTTTAGGCTTCCCCAGCCACCAAATGCACCTTTGGATAACAAGTGTCTACGGTAAAGCGCGTCCGTTGATGTACAAGAGGTGGAAACACAATTGACTATACCGTCCCATTCCAGATCTTATGGTTAACACGGGTATTACGGCACAAGAATCACTGGACGACATTTGTTGTTTAATCCTAGATGGATATAAACCCTTGCAATGGAACCTCCACCATATCAACACAATCCATGGTTCCATTGCCCACCACATAGTCATATTCATAGTTATGAAAATAGTGGTTTTTCTTTTTATGCAATAGTGATAAATATAGTACTTTGCAAGTAATTTGGTAAAAATAATCAAATGACATGAGCAAGCGATGAACTTGCCTTTATTGACTGCAAGATTATGCAGACAAGGTCTTCGGTGCGCAATAACTCCAAATTCTGAAATAGCATCATCGTCCGGTAAGGACGATGTTTAAAAGATTGCCAAGGATGCAATAATGCAAAAGTATGAGATGCAATCGTTCTAAGCGTGACCTAACCCCGATGATTTAGGATTGGTGAGTGGTAATGTTGAGTTCAGGGTGTGTTGCACTTTTAGAGTGATTTACAAACAAGGTTCTTATTTAGGTTTGTATTAGTTTAGAATCATAAGCAAGTGGTAAAATGCATAGTAACAATCATACACATCAAGGAATAGTGGTTGTATAATAAGTAAAGAGCAGTTGTCAATTTTAAGTCCTATAGTGCATGGTTGATGATTGTTTAGTATTTAATTCAAAAGGATAACTTTTGAAGAATATGTTGTTTAATAAAGAACAAGTATGATTATTAGGTTTGTGGGGTTCTCGGGTTTTCTAGGGTTCTAATTGTTATCTCGGAGTAAGTAGTAAATGGATCACAACCTAGTTGGATTCATCGGCAACTAGGCTTGATGAGCAACTTAAGCAATTAATTACCCATGGTTGCTATCATGGTTGGTATACCATGCTTGGTGATAGGCTGGTTATTGGCTATAGGTCCTATTAGGCGGGATTGATGATGATTCCTCATTTTCTTCAAAGGAATAACTTTTGAAGAACATACTTCTTAAGGAATAAGAAGTAGATCAATTAGGTTGAGGTTGTTTAGGTTAGCTATCTTAATTCCCTAAGTAAAGAATGGTTGGTTCCTAAATAGGATGGTTCATAAGTATCCAATACTCGTAGGGTTTAGTGGAACATGGGCATGTAGTGCAAAATAATAGGTATGGTTGCTATTAGGGTTCATCACAATAGTGTGATACTAAATAGGAATGAATAAGGATGATGGCTTTGGTAATAGGATCTAGGGTTTACACTGAGTTGACCCCACTTGATTAGTTAGGTCTGATGAGGATGAACACATGGGATACCCATATATTAGTGGTAGGTCTTCTGCATTTTATGTGTCCAATACAAGTATTTAGTTGCTACTATAGTTCTATGATTTGTAATAAGGTACCATGATCACATGCTCTAACCTAGGGTTTAGGTTAGGAGCAATTTAGGGTTCACATGTAATCATTGAACTAGGGTTCCTAGTTGAATTAGGGTTTTGGGTTTCACATGAAATGATAGGGTTGTACTATCATTAAATATGGAATTAGGGTTTCCTAATTACTCTATATTTCTTGTATTAATAAATTCATTAATATAGTTGAAGTTATTAATAACTTTGAAATTAAAATAATATTGAATTTGTCCTTTTATTATTTTTAAAGACTTAATAATTAAGGTAATTATTAATTAGGATTTAAATCCCTCTAATAAGGATTTAATAAAATAACAAATAAAGAAAATTAGTTTTAATGTTTTATTTATTTACTTACTGGTTTTTATTTAATTTGGAATGTTTTCCTAATTATTGAATTTTAATTGAATTTAGAATTAATAAATAAGGCTTAAATAACAAGTATTAAATAATTGAATCTTTATTAAAAATATAAATTTCCTTTTATATTTTTATTGGATAAAATTTTCTTTTATTAGAATTTTGATATCTCATTTGTATTTTTCTGAGCTTTTATGAATTTTCTACAATTATTTGAAGTTTCAGGCATTTTCTGTAAATGAAAATAAACTAAAACACTAGACACACCCGTGCCTGTGCTACTCACAGACACAGACAGGTGGGGTCTGGCGGAGTCAGCTGCCACGTAGCGCCGACGTGGCAAGAAGCACGGTGACCGGCGGGCAGTGGTGGTGGTCGCCGGCGATTCCGGTTCCCCGCGAGGCCGTGTGTGGGCACGTTGGAACGAGGGCAACGAGAGGAACCTACTGGTGGTGTCGCCGCCTCCAAATGGTCGCCGGAACTTGGCCGGCAGCGAGACGGAGCGGCAGAAGCTCACGGGTTAACGACGCGGCGGTGCTACGGCGAGCAATCGAGCGTGCTAGACATGCTGGGGAGTTCAGGAGCTCACCAGGGTCACGACGCGCGTGACGGCGAGGCTTGCCGGGCCTGTGTCGCCGGAATCGCCTGCTCCCGTCGTCGGAGAAGACGAGCTCGACGGCGGCGCTATGGTCCGGTCGGGGTCGATTCCTCTAGCAGGGAGAGCATGTCGAGGACGGCGATCACGCTGGTGTGCTCGGTTGGGCTCGGGGAGGCTTCCATCACCGGCGATTGAGGTCACCGGTGAGGTCCAGGGTTACGGTGTGGAGAGGAAATTGGGACAGGGGAGGAAGAAGAGGGCGACTAGGTTCGTCCAGAGCTTTATACGGCGCCTAGGCGCGTGCCTCGTCATGGCTTCGGTTGAGGAGAAGGCGCCGCGCGAGGGAGAAGGCCGGCCACGGCGTCTCGCTGGCCTCCAGACGTGAAGAGGATGAGGACGAGTTCCTCCGTTTTATCTTTCTGCCGAAGGGGCATGGTGGGCTGGTTGGGCCGTGCTGGGCTGAGAAGGTGGGCTTCTGGTGGACTGTGGTGCTGGGCTGCGGTGGCCTGGCAGGTAAGCCTCTTTTCTCTCTTATTTTCTGTTTATTTATTTTTCGTTTTGTATTTTCTATTTAATTCTGGTTTGCATTTCCCTTTTGTTTTGCAGGATTTTAAATGTGTGAATCCCTTTGGAGTTTACAAAGATACTATTGTAAATATAAGAGCTTTAAAATATTTCATATGTGTAGTGACACCCTTGTTTATTAAATGTTAATAGAGATTGAAAATGGCAATTATATAGTCCTAATTGCCAACATCAATTTAGGTGATCCAAACTATTTCTCAAGAGGTTCTTCTAAGTACCTATTGATAGTTAAATTTTTATATTTATCCTTTGTTATATTGCACTAAACAATTTATAAGGCATAGCTTAATATCTAGTTTCTTATTTGTGCATATGATCTCATAACATTATTTCATGTGCTCATGGTGGTTATTGATTTGGAGAATTGTTTAAGGTGATTTTAAAGTATTATTGTCATCTTTTAAACCCTTGGTTTAATATGGTTAAGGTGGATCTCATATCCCTCATGAGACTTTTATTTATATGGAAACACTAGTTAGTTGCACCCTGTTGACGTCAGAAACCCACCGGCGGGCAGTGACTGGTCAACACCGTAGAGCCGGGAACAACTAGGGCTGCGGCTGGCCCCAGTCCCTCGGAGCGACGGCCCGCAAAGCCTCCCGGTCGCGCGCCGATGCAAATTGCAAGGGCGTGCCACCTGACCTATACCTGGTCGAGGAAGGTGTGGATGATGCCTCGCTTAGTTTCCTGCAGGGCACACACGTACACGTTAAATACGAGCCTCGATCGGCTCTCAGGTTGTCCTGTGAATCGGCTCATGGAGCCGATCCACCCATGATTCGTCCGAGGTGGCCGAATATATGGTGGTCCTGCTTGATCATGATAAAGCATATGAGATCCACGACGATCCGGGGTTTTCACCGCATAATCGGATCATCCTACTCACGATTGGGCCTCGCGCTCACGCACGGTAAACGTAAGCCAGCCCTAGACAAGGCCTAAAAACCAACACTAGGTTGATCCTCGGAACGTCCTGTCTAGGGGCAGCAAACTACACCATCGCATGCCGCTGGATCCTCCAACCCTTTGTAAGGCCTAACTATTGCGAGATATTAAACTAATCCTTGATGAATCAAGGAGCGACCGTAACGGATCGGATCTACTAAATAACGATCAAGCGGGGTGCCGCCCCTGCACCCATGATGAGGTACGGGGACGGCTAGATGCGCAAGGGTTGCACTACGACGAGCATATGATACTAGGAACAATGCTAACCCTAACACATCTATGATAACTACGTTGCTCGCCATCAAAAAGGCTTCGGTACGAGCAACGCATGAACAACTAGGCGAGCTCGTGCTGCCTAGATCGCGAGATGCGATCTAGGCGAGCATGGTGCTTACCGGGGAACCCTCGAGACGAAGGAGTTGGCGATGCGCCGAGATTGGTTTGTGTTGAACGTTGGTTGTTGTTTATTCCATAAACCCTAGGTACATATTTATAGTCCAGGGACTTTCTAATGTGGGCGTGCACTAAACCGTGCACGAGGCAAACTCTAATCTCTACGTAACCTACTATAAAGATACACGGGCTAACTAGCCCAAACTTGGTAAACAAGGCCGATTCACGTATTTCTTCCCCGTACAACCTTTCACGTCCATCTCGATCGCGGCCCACCTCTAGCTTGGTCAAATTCTGGTGATAACACATGCCCCCCTGGTTTTGGAAATGACATTTCCAAAATCATTATGCTTCCCTTCGTCGGGTCACGTCGTGGCAGAGCAGAACTGTTGCAGCATCCGTCATCATGACACCTTGTCTTCCCCACTTCTTCGTGAAGTTTGACAGCTTTAGCATCACCCCCTCGGAAACCGCAATGGCATTGAATTTCCACTAGGCTCCTCATTATTTAACCATGCCAACTGACCAGCCCTCTTCATCCCCTTCCTCTGCTCTAGCGGTCGATACCAAAAAACCCTCTCCTACTGTAGCAATGTCTTCCTCTTCCTCCTCCACTTCCAGCTTCTCCCTCCAATCGGCGCCGAAGAACAAGGAAGAAGACGATCCCTGCTCCGGGGCGAATCCCATCTCCTCCGACAAGGAGAAGAAAGAGCAAAGAGTTGAAAGGACTGAGGCCTCCCCCTCCACCAAGTTTCCGCCGAAGAAACGCTCCCGCATGTGGGCGGACAGCGAAGACGACGATGATGACGAGGAAGAGGAGGATGAGGAGGAGGAAGATGATTCCTCCTCCGCGGGATATCCTCCAACGAAGCGCCTCCGCACCTGGGCGGATAGCGAGGACGATGATGATGAGGAGGAGGAGGAGGAAGCTCCAGCCGACAGCTGGGACAGCGACGGCGAGGAGCTTCCTGGGAGCAGCGCCGACGACGACGGTGACGATGAAGACGGGGACGACTAGTGGAGTAGGATTAGCAGTGCACTAGGCACCAGATCCCTCTTTTGGGAGCCCTCGGCTCTTCTTGTAAAGCCGTTTCCTTGAATTAATAAGATTTGTTCGATCTTTCTTCCATTAATTCAATCTCCATCTTCCCGCTCGCCACACGAATCGGACTACTATTTCTCCTTAACTATGGTATTCTGCAATTCCACAGCCGATGATTGTCCATCGGCTAATCTGATCAACCAGTCTCCTTCCCTTTCTTGCAGCAACCCCAATCGGCTCCTCCCGAGAATATAGAGCATCCACTAGATTAGCTACCCCCCGAGCCTTAGCCAAGGCGAGGTCATCAACAAGGACGTGCTCGAGGGAACTCATGAAGCTAAACCGAACACCCTCTTGGCGCAAATCTGAACTCCGTAGGTCTCGTATAATTGTTCTAGAGTCGATGGCGGCGACATCGGCTTTTTTTTTTTACGGCCGATTGCGTCGGCCCCCATACTTGTACCCAGGATTGGATCACCTCCTTTTGCTGGCCGATTCTCATCGGCCTCCCTACCTTAGTGTCCATCATCCCACATACTTGGGAAATACTTCTTGAGGTGTTGACCATTTACGGCCACTGGGAACTTCTGGCCGTCCAACTCTTCCAACATGTATGCATTACCTTTCAAAGCCTGAACAACTTTGTACGGCCCGTGCCAATTAGGAGACCACTTGCCATATGCCTTGTCCCTGGTTCCTAACGGCAACACAGCTTCCCATACCAGGTCACCAACCTGAAACTCCTTTGGCCTAACCTTCTTATTGTAGGCCCGAGCTACCCGGGCCTTGTTTTCCTTGATCTTTTCCAACGACCAAAGCCTAAGCTCTGTTGCGTCCTCAATGGTGTCACTCATCAAAGTTGCATATTCGTCTGCCGTCAGGTCATCCTGAAACGTGACACGCCTTGACCCAGCCGTAATCTCCCACGGTAATACGGCTTCTTGCCCATAAACAAGCTGGTACGGCGAAGTTTTTATAGCTCCATGGCATGACATGCGGTAGGCCCACAATGCCTCTGATAATTTCTCATGCCAATCCCTTGGGTTTTCTTCAATCTTTCTCTTGATCAGCTTGATTAAACTCTGATTGGACGCCTCAGCTTGCCCATTCGCCTGAGCATAGTACGGGGATGATCGGATTAGCTTAATCCCCATGTCATCGCAGAATCCCCTGAACTCTTTAGATACAAAGACCGAACCTCCATCGGTCGTGATGGTTTGGGGAATCCCGAACCTATGAATCACGTGTTCTTTCACGAACTTAACCACGTCTTCTGATTTTACCTTTTTCATAGGGACGGCCTCCACCCACTTGGTGAAGTAATGCTGTGATGGCCAAAATCCATTCGTGTCTCTTACTCGAAGCCGGATGGATTTTTCCGATCATGTCCATGCCCCACCCTCGGAATGGCCAGGGTTTGATGATCGGGTTCATCGCTGATGCTGGTACCATCTGAATCTTCCCAAACATCTGGCATGCACGGCACCCCTTGTAGTAATTGAAGCAATCTTCAAGCATGGTGGGCCAATAGAACCCTGAACGCCTAATTAGCCACTTCATCTTGTGAGCCGGTCGATGAGTTCCACATGCGCCTTCGTGCACCTCGTGTAAGAGCCGATTAGACTCAGTTGGTCCCAGGCACTTGAGTAGCAACCCTTCCAACGTCCTGTAGAACATGTCGTCTCCTATGAGGACATACTTCATGGCTCTGTATCTTATCCGCTTAGGTGCCCCCCGAGCCGAATCTTTTAAGTATTTGAAGATTTCGGCTCTCCAATCATCCTGTTCCAGGAATTGGACCTGAACTTCAGACCCTTCAGGTGTATCTATGTAGCCTGACGCCATTTGCGCGAGATGGTTGGCCTCGGTATTCGGGATCTTGGAACCCAATTGAAGTTGATGTATCGAAGCCGTGTCATTAGCTCACGGCATTCCGTCCAATATGGGAAAAGCGATTCACTCTCGCACTTATATTCATCCGTGAGCTGGTTGATCACCAACTTGGAGTCTCCAAAAAGTTCTACTGCTTCCGCTCCAGCTTCTAGTAGCAACTCCATCCCCTTTCGTATCGCTTCATACTCCGCCACGTTGTTGGTGCGGGGGTCGACAACCTGATGGAGAAGGAGTACTCCGTCCCCCTAGGCGATACGAGCAGAATGCCGATGCCGCAACCACCGTCGCAAGCCGATCCATCAAAGAACATAGCCCATGCACATATGGATAGTGCTGCTATATTGGTATTGATTCGCTCAGCTATGAGATCGGCTAATGCTTGTCCTTTGACCGCTTTCGCAGGCTGATACCGAAGGTCGAACTCTGACAACGCGAGCATCCATTTACCCAGTCGTCCTTTCAACACGGGGGCCGACAACATGTGCTTGACAACGTCGGACTTGCATATGACGAAGATCTCTGCCGTCAAAAGGATATGGTGCAGCTTGGTGCAGGTGAAGACCAGACAGAGGCACAGTTTCTCGACCTCAGGGTACCTCGTCTCCGCGTCCAACATCCTTCTCGCTGAGGTAGAAAACGACCCTTTCAACGCCCTCGTAGAGTTGCACCACCACCGAGGCGATGGATGTGTCAGCTCTCGACAAGTAAATGTAGAACGGCCTGTCTTGTTGGGGCGGCACTAGCACGGGTGGTGTCGTCAGATACCGTTTGATGTCATCGAACGCCTGCTTCGCTGTTCGCCCCTGATGAAATTCGTCATCGGACTTAGTCTTCACTAGACCCATGAACGGCTCGATCCGTCCTGACAGGTTAGAGATGAATCGGCGAACGAAGTTGATCTTGCCGATAAGACGTTGTAGTTCCTTCTTCGTGGTGGGCGGCTGCATGAGTGCACGCCTGCCTCGACTCTTCGAGCCGATCTCAATTCCTCGCTCATGGACCAAAAATCCTAGGAACTGACCGGCCGTTACCCCAAAGGCACACTTCTTTGGGTTCATTCTCAGTCCGAACTTTCGAGTTCGGTCTAGTACGTGTCGTAAATCTTCCAAGTGTCCCTCCATGGAGACAGATTTGACCACCACATCATCAATGTAGATCTCCACCGACTTGCCGATCGGATCGTGGAATATATAATTCATGGCTCTTTGATACGTCGCGCCGGCATTCTTCAACCCAAAGGTCATGACCACATATTCAAACAATCCTACGCCTCCGGTACTGCGAATGCGGTCTTGTGTATGTCTTACGGGGCCATGAAGATCTGGTTGTAGCCGGCGTTGCCATCCATGAAGCTTAAAACCTTGTGGCCGCAGCTGCATTGATCAAAGTTTACGCCACGGGCATCGGATATTCATCTTTTGGAGTAGCTCGTTAAGGTCTCGGAAATCGATAGCCACACGCCACCGGCCGTCCTTCTTTTCTCTCTGGAACGATACTGGATATCCATTCCGCATACACGCATGGCTCGATGAATCCGGCGACCAACATCTTCTCGATCTCTTTCTTGACCTCCTCTAGGATTTCGGCCTTCATTTGTCGTGCTCGTTCTTTGGAAGGGCCGAAATCCTTTCTTCGAGGAGTCGATGCTCGATGATGCTCTGTCCAGCCCGGGCATCTCCGTGTAGTCCCATGCGAAGCAATCCGGGTATTCTTTCAATAGAGCAACCATCGACTCCTCGAGCTGTGGGTCTAACTTCCTGGCGATAAAAGTTGGCCGCGGCTTATCCCCGGGGCCGATGTCGACTTCCTCTAGCTCGTCAGCCGAGGTGAACCCAAACCCCAACTTTCCGTCACCTGTGAGGTCGACGCCGAAAACTGGGAGAGCTGGTGGTGCGTGCCATGTGGTCCGATTGCTGGGATCGGCTTCTTCTTCATCCTTGCTGTGAGAGCAGCCGCCCTCATCATTGCCCTCACCAGGGTGGTACCCAAGTTCCACCACATTGGTGCTGACGCCATGGGAGCGGGCGTCGTGGGAAGAGCCGATGAGGTCGGCTTCGCGGAGGACCTTGACTTCGCCATTCCGACCCTCGTACTCGACCGGAGTGCTTTCCGCCATCTCTGATGTGGATGGCGAGGTGGTTGTCGTTGAAGATTGTCCCACCGGGCGTGCCGAGAATGTGTTGACGTCGAAACCCACCGGCGGGCGGTGGTCGGTCAGCACCGTAGAGCCGGGAACAACTAGGGCTGCGGCTGGCCCCGATCCCTCGGAGCGACGGCCCGCAAAGCCTCCTCGGTCGCGCGCCGATGCAAATTGCAAGGGCGTGCCACCCGACCTATACCTGGTCGAGGAAGGTGTGGATGATGCCTCGCTTAGTTTCTCGCGGGGCACACACGTACACGTTAAATACGAGCCTCGATCGGCTCTCGAGGTTGTCCTGTGAATCGGCTCATGGAGCCGATCCACCCATGATTCGTCCGAGGTGGCCGAATATATGGTGGTCTCGCTTGATCATGATAAAGCATATGAGATCCACGACGATCCGGGGTTTTCACCGCATAATCGGATCATCCTACTCACGATTGGGCCTCGCGCTCACGCACGGTAAACGTAAGCCAGCCCTAGACAAGGCCTAAAAACCAACACTAGGTTGATCCTCGGAACGTCCTGTCTAGGGGCAGCAAACTACACCACGCATGCCGCTGGATCCTCCAACCCTTTGTAAGGCCTAACTATTGCGGATATTAAACTAATCCTTGATGAATCAAGGAGCGACCGTAACGGATCAGATCTACTAAATAACGATCAAGCGGGGTGCCGCCCCTGCACCCATGATGAGGTACGGGGACGGCTAGATGCGCAAGGGTTGCACTACGACAGCATATGATACTAGGAACAATGCTAACCCTAACACATCTATGATAACTACGTTGCTCGCCATCAAAAAGGCTTCGATACGAGCAACGCATGAACAACTAGGCAGGCTCGTGCTTGCCTAGATCGCGAGATGCGATCTAGGCAGACATGGTGCTACCGGGGAACCCTCGAGACGAAGGAGTTGGCGATGCGCCGAGATTGGTTTGTGTTGAACGTTGGTTGTTGTTTATTCCATAAACCCTAGGTACATATTTATAGTCCAGGGGACTTTCTAATGTGGGCGTGCACTAAACCGTGCACGAGGCAAACTCTAATCTCTACGTAACCTACTATAAAGATACACGGGCTAACTAGCCCAAACTTGGTAAACAAGGCCGATTCACGTATTTCTTCCCCGTACAACCTTTCACGTCCATCTCGATCGCGGCCCACCTCTAGCTTGGTCAAATTCTGGTGATAACACACCCACATAGGCATGGCTTGTGAGATATGTTAAATTGCTATCTTGTTTCATTTCAGAGTTGGTTAAATAGTTCCCTTGCTCATATCTGAGCTTAATCATGGTTTTAGGATTATACTAGCAATCCCCATCTGATGCACAAACTAGGGTTGAGATATAATGCTAGGTTGTAGATATGAGATGACACCATGTTGCATTTGCTAGGTTTTAATCTCCCCTAACCAAGGTAATATGGTTAGTTGTTTCATTGTTTCTGTTCTCCCTTTAATTACTAAGGACTTGAGAATTAGTTTTATCTTATACCAATAGTTTGCTATTATATCCTTGATCTAGTGTTAAAGTAACTAAAGTTGTTATAGTTCTTTTTATAGTTAACTTTGGTCATATGAATGGATGATTTCTCACCATATTAAGTATGGAGTTTTACTCTAAGGTTTTCTTAGGTTCTTTATTTTATGAAATGTAGGTATGGTAGGATTCTACTTATGATCACCAAATGGTTCACAAGTAAAAGATAATATATAAACCTAGGGTTGCTTACTAGTTATCTTCCTATAATTTCATGTGGGAATGAAATCTACTCATTCTAGTAGGGTTTAACTTATCCTCACATTCTTCAAGAGCATGATCATGGATTAAGCATGATCAACTTGTTCTTAATATCTCTACCTCAAGTTCTTAGGGTTTATGATCATTACTCAATTTATAATGATCAAGGTTTGGCTTCCTAAGGTATCTCTCATTAACTAGGTTTCTCACTTCCATGATCAAGCATTGTCTTGATCAATTAAGGTATTGCACTTCTATTTTACTTTCTAGGATGGACATGGTCATGGTTGTCTTAATAGTTTTATATCCCAGGAAAATGCTTGAGCTATTTACTTAAAGTTCTCTCAAAAACTGATGGTTTAACCATTTGGATATTTGAATAGATAGAACTAGGATTAGTATGGATGGTCTCTCTCATCTGGGAAGGACTTCAATTCTAACCTAAGGTTATTCTCAAAGATAATGATGTAGTCACCAATATCTATGTTTTAACATAAATGGGTTCTCTCTCTAGGGAAGGTCTTGAATAATATCCTAGGGTTCCTCTTGGAGATGATGTTTTGAATACTTGGATGTATATCCAAGGTTTAGCTCAAGGTTTGTTATTGCTTCTCTAATAAATAATAAAGAACTCTCACCTCTCTAGGTTTGATGTATAATAATTTGGAATAGAGAAGAATATATATATAATCCTAGAGTTGATCTCCTTGTCATGTTTCAAGAATGGAGTATAATGAATACCATGAGGTTCATGGTAGGGTTATGAATTTGTTTAAGATATGGAAAAGATAAGTCAAGAATGGTTTCTCCATTTTATTGTTACTTGATTTCCAATTAAATGGATGTTCATATGTTATGGCAAATAATACCATATTATGATCTTAATAAGATCAAGTAATTGATCCTTGATTAATAAGTTATTGTGTTGGTTATATTGCCATTTGATCTAACCCTTGAGATCAAATCATCTCTACCCAAAACAAGGTTTTAACAAAGTCACATTGAGGTTTATAGCGCTTGACTTGATGAGCTACTTCAATTCCACCAAGGTCAAGTGAAACTTCGTTCATCGTGACTGTTTTACTTTAAAGCGCGAAAATTCCCCAGTTTTCTATGCATGAATGCAATGCACACATCTGTTTCCTCTATTTTTGTAACCCCAATACCTGGGATATTACAGTCTCTACCCCTTAAACTAAACTTCGTCCTCGAAGTTTGATCTCTCTCACGTTTTGGAGTGTGGATCTGACTTGTGCAGACTACATCTTTTCTCGAACTCCATATTGATCTTACTGGATATAATTGAATATACCCCTTGTCCAGATTCTTCCTGGAATCCATTAGTGTCTGTCTCTGAACCATGGTTCTTACTTTGATTCTTTGATTTCTTCCACTCTATAAGCTTGTTTCCTTTCTCATTAAAGATCCACTGATTGAGACTTTTTCTGGTGCTGCTGGTCTTATTTGAAAGCTAAATTTGATAATAAACTCCTAATTGCTAATTAGGTCTTTGTTTTCCCTTACTACCAAAAGTGCAATAATGGTACTTAGTAAGGTACTTACCATGGAAATGATTTTGACGGTTTCTTTTACTAAGAAGGTTAGACTCATTTCGCCTATCCAATCATGGTTTATATTTGATACCTATAACTATTTTGGATTATTTAGGTTCCATGAAAGGAATCATTCAAATAGACTTTAGTTTTGATAGGGTCAATCTCCTTTGGTCTTTGGCCATCTTGAGCTGTAATTGGCCTACGGTATTTTCTTCGTCCAACTTCTTTATGCTTGACTTACTTAAGCTTTCATGCTTCTGAGTAAATACTACTCACTTTCTCAAGTTATAGTCCACTTCATGCTTCCTCGAGTATAAATCTCGGCTTCTGGTCTGACATCCTTCTGAAAGTAGTGTTCAACAATCTTATGAAAATAAGATCGAACTTCCTCTCAGTTCAGACCTTCTTCATCAAGCTGGCTCAAAATATTGAGTTATTGTATATTCAACTCAATCATTACTCTACCCCTTAGAGTTTTCTTATGGTCTTCAACTCCTTTTCTTCCAACCATTGGGCTTATGGTTAGAATCTTGGTCTGGTCTAGCTTATGGGTTGTACTTCTTCTAAGGTCTCACGAAGAATGTTTGTGGTGTATCCACTCAATTTGTGGACATCCTACATGAATCCTTTGACTGAATGTTTATAGGTCTTAACTATTTGACTGGCATTTTTTTTTATTTGTTCTTCCAGTGGTGGTTTATCTTATACCAACTGTGTTTTATTTGATATCAATGTGAGTTATTTGATACCAACTGTGGCTATTTGTTATCTAAAAGTGTACTCTATTATAGGTTTTGATAAACTGGACGAGACATCTTATACTTTATCTCGCAGTGTTGATCCTACACCAACTGTGGTCTTCTTATATCAACTATAGTCTTCTTATATCATCTATGGTTTCATAGGTCATCTTCCTTTCCTCAGGGTTTATTTTGCAAGAAAACCACTGTGAATATGGTATCCAAAGTGATTTCCCATGCATTCCCTTTTCCATAATGACTATGGTTCTTCATTTACTTCTCCATAATCATCATCTTTATCACCTTCATGCTTCTCATGTACTAAAGCACTCCTCTGTTGAGGCAAAGCATGAGTTTTGATTTATACTTCCTTCAGAGTATTGTGGTTGCTTCCCACAACTTTATTTCCTTTAACTAACTATCCTTCATCTTGTCTTCAAAATCTTCAGAATTCGTCACTTCCTCACACGAATACCCTTACCCTCTAGATCTATAGCATCAAGTAATAACTTGATATTGCAACATGCATTTGCATATCAAAGTCAAACTTCATGTATGGATCTAGTCAAACAATGAAAATCCAATAAAATCCAAGAAGATTCAGCTTTGTGCATCTAATACACACCATCATAAGCCTGAATATAATAGTTGAGTAAGACATCTCTAAACATCAGGCTCTGATGTGTAGTAGATAACACCACATAATATAGGTTTATATCATGATACTTAGCATGAATATAGGGCATTCTACTATTTGACTCAATCATTTACCTTAATTGCACAATTGCAATGAGATAAACTTGAAACAAAGTGGTCTAGAATAGTTCTGGTTGACCTAAAGTTCTTTGGAAGTATTAGCTTCACTTCTATTTTGTTGAGGACTGTCTCCCATGATATATTTTGGTTCTAACATGGCTACTCTAAACACATAACTATCGGAATATATCTCCTATACTTCCAAGTGTTTCTATCATAAGACTATGGTCATGATGTGCTTGGCACACTTCCCATGGTTTTGGAACACAATCCTTGCACTATTATTGAACAACTGACTTCTTATTATTCTCCTCCTAAATGTTTATGATGTTCTATTCCATCACATAATGATTATCAGGTGAATCATATATGATTACTATCTCTACCCTGTAGATAGACATATTTTATTCCTATTACAAGGTCTGAATAATTCTTACTTAACCATAACATGTGTTGGTATACATCTTCCAATAGGATATCTTCCTTATGGTTGTATCCTCTCTTTGGACTACCAGGTATGGTATACCATCTGTGGTCTACTCATCTATTGTTTTAAGACTTCAATGGTGTGCTACATACTTGGAATTAGCTAGCTAACTTCACTTATCAAAGATAAGTAAGAAAGTTTGACTTAAGTGTGTCAGGATTATTCTCAAGTGAATACCCATCTCAAGTCATAAGAAGATTTGGTTTAGCTAAGACAACTTCCTATAGACACTACCAATCCTATAGGTCTCCTTTAAAGGGTTTTAATCCTAAGGTCAAAGCATTTGCTCTGATACCAACTGTGGTGACCCAGCATACCACTGCATGGTGTAGTATGCAAGTCTGATATAACACCAATGAAACACCGTTCCACTGGTACTATATCGCTCGAGTGGTACAACGAAACATATGCGGGTCCAAGGCATGTCTATAGAATTACACACGAACTCCGTTACATAAGATCATCACAGCCTCCTACTTTACAATGAGGTAAAACTGCAATTAAACTCCAGAAGAACGACTCGTAGTCTAATCCTATCACGAACTCTACTTGTAGAGTATTTAACTAGCTATAGAGGCTAAGAATAGATTCTAGCTAAATAGGAGCTAGGTTTAGGAAGCTAGTTCCTTCCTATTGCTAATCTAGGTTTTCTCCTTTAAAAATGTTGTATTGGACTCTCCTGACATGGTCCTGTCTCTTGAAGTAGTTGTTGACTCCTCGGCCTTCGAGTTGCACTGTAGATCCTCCTTTGATGCCTCCATACCTAAGCAGGGGATTTAAGAGTGGGATGAGTACGAGCGTACTCAACAAGTTCATTTTAGGAAAGAGGTGTTTAATGCACTAGCTACAGCCATAGACCGGAAAGTCATAGGCAATGCAAGTTTTTGTAAACATTTCTTCAAAAGGTTGCTTTTATTCGAAGAGCTATGTCCGTCGGCCTTCACCGGTTGACTAGAACTTCATGGAGTTCCTTTCCGGCAGCGTTCGCAGCTTCCATATCCCGGAACGGGGAGTGACTGGTCACAGTTCGTTACACTCTGCAGAGGTGTGTTGCTTTACCCATAAGAGATCTTAACCTTGGTGCCAACCGGGCGCGCAACCCGTCCACACTTCCTTTGGTGTGAGGCCCGGTATAAGGTCATAGTCAATCATGTTCCTCCGCTACCTCGCACACCCACCCGTTGTTGCATACCCCGACCCTGGGTCCACGCCGGTCCCATTATTCCCATAAATTTCAGGGTGGACCCCGACCACGACGACAATGCAGGGCTCTACCATACATTCCTACGCCGGTAGCTGCAACCCATCATAGACCGCAATACCGTGGGGACTTTAGGCTTCCCCGACCACCAAATGCTCCTCGGGATACAAGTGTCTACGGACAATGCCGTGGGGACTTTAGGCTTCCCCAGCCACCAAATGCACCTTTGGATAACAAGTGTCTACGGTAAAGCGCGTCCGTTGATGTACAAGAGGTGGAAACACAATTGACTATACCGTCCCATTCCGGATCTTATGGTTAACACGGGTATTACGGCACAAGAATCAACTGGACGACATTTGTTGTTTAATCCTAGATGGATATAAACCCTTGCAATGGAACCTCCACCATATCAACACAATCCATGGTTCCATTGCCCACCACATAGTCATATTCATAGTTATGAAAATAGTGGTTTTTCTTTTTATGCAATAGTGATAAATATAGTACTTTGCAAGTAATTTGGTAAAAATAATCAAATGACATGAGCAAGCGATGAACTTGCCTTTATTGACTGCAAGATTATGCAGACAAGGTCTTCGGTGCGCAATAACTCCAAATTCTGAAATAGCATCATCGTCCGGTAAGGACGATGTTTAAAAGATTGCCAAGGATGCAATAATGCAAAAGTATGAGATGCAATCGTTCTAAGCGTGACCTAACCCCGATGATTTATGATTGGTGAGTGGTAATGTTGAGTTCAGGGTGTGTTGCACTTTTAGAGTGATTTACAAACAAGGTTCTTATTTAGGTTTGTATTAGTTTAGAATCATAAGCAAGTGGTAAAATGCATAGTAACAATCATACACATCAAGGAATAGTGGTTGTATAATAAGTAAAGAGCAGTTGTCAATTTTAAGTCCTATAGTGCATGGTTGATGATTGTTTAGTATTTAATTCAAAAGGATAACTTTTGAAGAATATGTTGTTTAATAAAGAACAAGTATGATTATTAGGTTTGTGGGGTTCTCGGGTTTTCTAGGGTTCTAATTGTTATCTGGAGTAAGTAGTAAATGGATCACAACCTAGTTGGATTCATCAGCAACTAGGCTTGATGAGCAACTTAAGCAATTAATTACCCATGGTTGCTATCATGGTTGGTATACCATGCTGGTGATAGCTGGTTATTGGCTATAGGTCCTATTAGGCAGGATTGATGATGATTCCTCATTTTCTTCAAAGGAATAACTTTTGAAGAACATACTTCTTAAGGAATAAGAAGTAGATCAATTAGGTTGAGGTTGTTTAGGTTAGCTATCTTAATTCCCTAAGTAAAGAATGGTTGGTTCCTAAATAGGATGGTTCATAAGTATCCAATGCTCGTAGGGTTTAGTGGAACATGGGCATGTAGTGCAAAATAATAGGTATGGTTGCTATTAGGGTTCATCACAATAGTGTGATACTAAATAGGAATGAATAAGGATGATGGCTTTGGTAATAGGATCTAGGGTTTACACTTAGTTGACCCCACTTGATTAGTTAGGTCTGATGAGGATGAACACATGGGATACCCATATATTAGTGGTAGGTCTTCTGCATTTTATGTGTCCAATACAAGTATTTAGTTGCTACTATAGTTCTATGATTTGTAATAAGGTACCATGATCACATGCTCTAACCTAGGGTTTAGGTTAGGAGCAATTTAGGGTTCACATGTAATCATTGAACTAGGGTTCCTAGTTGAATTAGGGTTTTGGGTTTCACATGAATGATAGGGTTGTACTATCATTAAATATGGAATTAGGGTTTCCTAATTACTCTATATTTCTTGTATTAATAAATTCATTAATATAGTTGAAGTTATTAATAACTTTGAAATTAAAATAATATTGAATTTGTCCTTTTATTATTTTTAAAGACTTAATAATTAAGGTAATTATTAATTAGGATTTAAATCCCTCTAATAAGGATTTAATAAAATAACAAATAAAGAAAATTAGTTTTAATGTTTTATTTATTTACTTACTGGTTTTTATTTAATTTGGAATGTTTTCCTAATTATTGAATTTTAATTGAATTTAGAATTAATAAATAAGGCTTAAATAACAAGTATTAAATAATTGAATCTTTATTAAAAATATAAATTTCCTTTTATATTTTTATTGGATAAAATTTTCTTTTATTAGAATTTTGATATCTCATTTGTATTTTTCTGAGCTTTATGAATTTTCTACAATTATTTGAAGTTTCAGGCATTTTCTGTAAATGAAAATAAACTAAAACACTAGACACACCCGTGCCTGTGCTACTCACGGACACGAACGGGTGGGGTCTGGCGGAGTCAGCTGCCACGTAGCGCCGACGTGGCAAGAAGCACGGTGACCGGCGGGCAGTGGTGGTGGTCGCCGGCGATTCCGGTTCCCCGCGAGGCCGTGTGTGGGCACGTTGGAACGAGGGCAACGAGAGGAACCTACTGGTGGTGTCGCCGCCTCCAAATGGTCACCGGAACTTGGCCGGCGGCGAGACGGAGCGGCAGAAGCTCACGGGTTAACGACGCGGCGGTGCTACGGCGAGCAATCGAGCGTGCTAGACATGCTGGGGAGTTCAGGAGCTCACCAGGGTCACGACGCGCGTGACGGCGAGGCTTGCCGGGCTCGTGTCGCCGGAATCGCCCTGCTCCCGTCGTCGGAGAAGACGAGCTCGACGGCGGCGCTATGGTCCGGTCGGGGTCGATTCCTCTAGCAGGGAGAGCATGTCGAGGACGGCGATCACGCCGGTGTGCTCGGTTGGGCTCGGGAGGCTTCCATCACCGGCGATTGAGGTCACCGGTGAGGTCCGAGGGTTACGGTGTGGAGAGGAAATTGGGACAGGGGAGGAAGAAGAGGGCGACTAGGTTCGTCCAGAGCTTTATACGGCGCCTAGGCGCGTGCCTCGTCATGGCTTCGGTTGAGGAGAAGGCGCCAGCGCGAGGGAGAAGCTGGCCACGGCGTCTCGCTGGCCTCCAGACGTGAAGAGGATGAGGACGAGTTCCTCCGTTTTATCTTTCTGCCGAAGGGGCATGGTGGGCTGGTTGGGCCGTGCTGGGCTGAGAAGGTGGGCTTCTGGTGGACTGTGGTGCTGGGCTGCGGTGGCCCGGCGAGTAAGCCTCTTTTCTCTCTTATTTTCTCGTTTATTTATTTTCTCGTTTTGTATTTTCTATTTAATTCTGGTTTGCATTTCCCTTTTGTTTTGCGGGATTTTAAATGTGTGAATCCCTTTGGAGTTTACAAAGATACTATTGTAAATATAAGAGCTTTAAAATATTTCATATGTGTAGTGACACCCTTGTTTATTAAATGTTAATAGAGATTGAAAATGGCAATTATATAGTCCTAATTGCCAACATCAATTTAGGTGATCCAAACTATTTCTCAAGAGGTTCTTCTAAGTACCTATTGATAGTTAAATTTTTATATTTATCCTTTGTTATATTGCACTAAACAATTTATAAGGCATAGCTTAATATCTAGTTTCTTATTTGTGCATATGATCTCATAACATTATTTCATGTGCTCATGGTGGTTATTGATTTGGAGAATTGTTTAAGGTGATTTTAAAGTATTATTGTCATCTTTTAAACCCTTGGTTTAATATGGTTAAGGTGGATCTCATATCCCTCATGAGACTTTTATTTATATGGAAACACTAGTTAGTTGCACCCACATAGGCATGGCTTGTGAGATATGTTAAATTGCTATCTTGTTTCATTTCAGAGTTGGTTAAATAGTTCCCTTGCTCATATCTGAGCTTAATCATGGTTTTAGGATTATACTAGCAATCCCCATCTGATGCACAAACTAGGGTTGAGATATAATGCTAGGTTGTAGATATGAGATGACACCATGTTGCATTTGCTAGGTTTTAATCTCCCCTAACCAAGGTAATATGGTTAGTTGTTTCATTGTTTCTGTTCTCCCTTTAATTACTAAGGACTTGAGAATTAGTTTTATCTTATACCAATAGTTTGCTATTATATCCTTGATCTAGTGTTAAAGTAACTAAAGTTGTTATAGTTCTTTTTATAGTTAACTTTGGTCATATGAATGGATGATTTCTCACCATATTAAGTATGGAGTTTTACTCTAAGGTTTTCTTAGGTTCTTTATTTTATGAAATGTAGGTATGGTAGGATTCTACTTATGATCACCAAATGGTTCACAAGTAAAAGATAATATATAAACCTAGGGTTGCTTACTAGTTATCTTCCTATAATTTCATGTGGGAATGAAATCTACTCATTCTAGTAGGGTTTAACTTATCCTCACATTCTTCAAGAGCATGATCATGGATTAAGCATGATCAACTTGTTCTTAATATCTCTACCTCAAGTTCTTAGGGTTTATGATCATTACTCAATTTATAATGATCAAGGTTTGGCTTCCTAAGGTATCTCTCATTAACTAGGTTTCTCACTTCCATGATCAAGCATTGTCTTGATCAATTAAGGTATTGCACTTCTATTTTACTTTCTAGGATGGACATGGTCATGGTTGTCTTAATAGTTTTATATCCCAGGAAAATGCTTGAGCTATTTACTTAAATTTCTCTCAAAAACTGATGGTTTAACCATTTGGATATTTGAATAGATAGAACTAGGATTAGTATGGATGGTCTCTCTCATCTGGGAAGGACTTCAATTCTAACCTAAGGTTATTCTCAAAGATAATGATGTAGTCACCAATATCTATGTTTTAACATAAATGGGTTCTCTCTCTAGGGAAGGTCTTGAATAATATCCTAGGGTTCCTCTTGGAGATGATGTTTTGAATACTTGGATGTATATCCAAGGTTTAGCTCAAGGTTTGTTATTGCTTCTCTAATAAATAATAAAGAACTCTCACCTCTCTAGGTTTGATGTATAATAATTTGGAATAGAGAAGAATATATATATAATCCTAGAGTTGATCTCCTTGTCATGTTTCAAGAATGGAGTATAATGAATACCATGAGGTTCATGGTAGGGTTATGAATTTGTTTAAGATATGGAAAAGATAAGTCAAGAATGGTTTCTCCATTTTATTGTTACTTGATTTCCAATTAAATGGATATTCATATGTTATGGCAAATAATACCATATTATGATCTTAATAAGATCAAGTAATTGATCCTTGATTAATAAGTTATTGTGTTGGTTATATTGCCATTTGATCTAACCCTTGAGATCAAATCATCTCTACCCAAAACAAGGTTTTAACAAAGTCACATTGAGGTTTATAGCGCTTGACTTGATGAGCTACTTCAATTCCACCAAGGTCAAGTGAAACTTCGATTCATTGTGACTGTTTTACTTTAAAGCGCGAAAATTCCCCAGATTTTCTATGCATGAATGCAATGCACACATCTGTTTCCTCTATTTTTGTAACCCCAATACCTGGGATATTACAAATAAGGACTTAGCTGTTTGGAGCGGAGTCAACGTCGGTCATGGCGATTTTTCTTTGGCGTTCCGTCGAGCCGGTGCGAGATTGATTATCGTAGTGGTCATGTAGGTGCGGATTCGATCACCAAAATATAGGTGCGGATCCGGCTACCAGCAATTAGGTGCGGATCCTCCTACCAAAATTTAGGTGCGGATCCGACTTCCAAAAATTTAGGTGCGGATCCACCTACCAAAATTTTGGTATGGATCCGGCTACAAGAATATAGGTGCGGATCCGACTACCAAAAATAGGTATGGATCCGACTACCAAAAACGTAGGCGCAGATCCGGCAACCAAAAATATAGGTGCGGATCCGACTACCAAAACCAGGATTTGAATTTTTCAGATCTAAGGCGGAATCTTCCCTAGGAAGCTCCTCGCGACTCGGATCGGATCTTCGCGACTCGCGTCCAGCTCGGCGGCGGTCGCGTCAGCGTTACTTACCAGAGCGTTTCCGTTGGAATCGACGGTTTCGCCGATGAAGATGTGGATGCCGCCGATTGGGACGATGGAGAGCCTTGACGGGGTTTGACCTAGCCGGAATCCGAAGTCGTCCCGAGGGACGATCGGAAAATTCCCGGCGTAGAGTACACGCCCCACGGCGATCGAGTCGTCGTAGCTTCCCATGGCGGAGCCCTCCCGGTTCCGGCCTCCGGACGCCTCGAGCCCCACGGTGGGCGCCAAGCTGTCGTTGCCTAATCGACGGTACCCGGAGGAGGGATCCTCACGAGGGGAGAAGAGGTAGGGGCCATAGGGCGGAGTGCACACGGGACGGTGGTACGCGAGTTACCCGGGCTTCGGAACACCTGCACGATGACAGGGCCTACTGCTGCTTGTCTGGAATTATCTGGGCGCTTGCGCGTTGTTACAATGGTTGTGGTTGTCTCGTTTCTAGCTCGAGATCTCCCCTCAGGGCTCCCGGGATCCGGCTTATAAAGGCGCACGGATCTAGGGTTTACATGGAGAGTCCTACCCAGAATACAAGTAGCCTAACTACGGTACAATGTCTTGCCGTGTACGTCAAGGATCCACCTATGCCTAACTTGTCGTCATGGATCCGGCTTCCTTCATGGGTCTTCACGGATCTGACTCCTGGCATAGACCTCTTCGGATCCGGGTACCTCACGTAGGTCGGTTCGGATCCGGGTACCTCTGTAGGACGGTTCGGATCCGACTCCTTGTTCCTGGGTTGGACATCTTCCATCTTGATCAACAACAACTGGGCCGCCCGATGGGCCATATGCCATCACCACCATCTTTGGGCCACCCGGGCTTGCCGGAATCGAACCATGTCGATGGTATACCTATGAAGTATATCCACAACAGCCATGGTCCTCCTTTTATAGCACAAGGGGATACCACAAAGCCTTGGTTTACTCTATGTCCCACTTCGACTTCTCTTCCGTGGCTAGAGCCTATGTGCGGGACCATGCTTTATCCTGGGCTATCTCATCACGTAGCTCAGTCCACTGTATCCTGGAACCTGCCGAGGCTCCCAGGTCTTGGCCTCGTCACCCGACCAACGGCCTAGGTGGCACCATCTGCATCGTCCTAGCCACTACCTTACCTTCATAGGCCTTCCTTTCACGCCCTTCCACCTGCCCCCCCTTCTGCTTTAAGCATGGAAAAGGGAAAAGCACATGGGTATCCGAGGGGGATTCCCATGCTACTGCTGGCCGAGATCTGGCACGAGACCGGCCCGCCGGGTGCTACCTGGCCCAAGATATTATGGACCAATATTGATAATGTGTTCCCTCCCGGGATCCTTGTGAGAACATTAGGGATTACGTCTTCCACCCGGGTCCTTGTCCCTGGCACTCCTTCTGAATCTCTTCCAGGTGTCCCGTACCGAGTGGATCTAACCAGAGGGCCCCATGATCAATCCTGCGGGCCCTGGTGTTGGGATTCGTAGCATAGAAAACAAAAAATTCTACCGCAAGAACGAACAACAAGCCAAGATCTAATCTAGTAGATGGTAGCAATGAGGTGAAGATCAACATACCCTCGAAGATCGCTAAGCATTAACGAGATAAATCTCATGGTGGATGTAGACGATCACTTGCCGCTTTCAAAAGCGCGTAGAAGATCTTGACGGTGCCACAATCGGGCAGCACCTCCGCACTCGGTCACACGTACGGTGTTGATGACGACGTCCTTCTCCCCGTTCCAGCGGGCAACGGATGTAGTAGATCCTCCTAGGAATCCCGCCAGCACGATGGCGTGGTGACGGTGGTGGTGTAGATCTCCGGCAGGGCTTCGCCTAAGCGCTACGGGAGGTGTATGAGAAGGGAGGTGTGCTAGGGTTTGGGAGAGAGGGGGTAGGGGCACCGGACAGGGGCCCCCTATGGTGGTGCGGCCAAGTACAAGGCTGCCCCTCCCTCTCCTCCTCATTATATAGGTGGAACCCCAAGGGTTTGCCCAAAGTCTTCGAATAAGACCCCAATTCAAAAACTGCCATATGGACGAAACCTAGAGGGACATGGACTCCTCCCTTTCCCCCTTTCTTGGCCGGCCAAGGAGGTGGAGTCCACCATGGACTCCACCCTCCCACTTGGTTGGCAAGTTAGGGTTGGTGGAGTCCCACCGTGACTCCACCTTCCATAGTGATTTCTTCCGGAAGGTTCTAGAGCATTCTAGCGCCTTCCATAAATGCACCGGATCATTTCCAAACTTGGAAAGTGACTTCCTATATATGAATCTTATTCTCCGGACCATTCCGGACCTCCTCGTGATGTCCTGGATTCCATCCGAGATTCCGAACAAACATTCGAACTCCATTCCATATTCCATATCTACTTAAAACGACATCAAATCTTAAGTGTGTCACCCTACGGTTCGTGAACTATGCATACATGGTTGAGACTTCTCTCCGACCAATAACCAATTGCGGGATCTGGAGATCCATAATGGCTCCCACATATTCAACGATGACTTCGTGATCGAAAGAACCATTCACATACGATACCGATTCCCTTTGTCACGCGATATTTTACTTATCCAAAGTTTGATTGTCGGTATCTCCATATCTAGTTCAACCTCGTTACTGATAAGTACTCTTTACTCGTACCGTGATATGATATCCCTTGTGAACCAGTCACATGCTTGCAAGCTAATTAGATATCATTCCACCGAGAGGCCGGGCCCATAGTATATCTATCCGTCATCGGGATGGACAAGTCCCACTCTTGATCCTTATGCCTCAACTCATACTTTCTGAATACTTAATCCCATCTTTATAACCACCTATTTACGCAGTGGCGTTTGATGTAATCAAAGTACCCTTCCGGTGTAAGTGATTTACATGATCTCATGGTTGAAGGACTAGGTAACTATGTATCGAAAGCTTATAGCAAGTTTGAATTAAATGACTTGATCTTATGCTACGCTTATTTGGATGTATGTCCATTATATCATTCACCCAATGACATAACCTTGTTATTAACAACATCCAATGTTCATGATCACGAAACCATGATCATCTATTAATCAACAAGCTAATTATACAAGAGGCTTACTAGGGACTCTTTGTTGTTTACATAACACACATGTATCAATGTTTCGGTTAATACAATTATAGCATGGAATGTATCATGAACACTAAGATATAACAATAACTAATTTATTATTGCCTCTTGGCATATCTCCAACACCTGGTTTCCCGGGTCTTGACAGACTCGCTGCTTGCAGCAGGCTGTTCATTGACTCTCAAAGCCTCGTTGACAATTTTTTTGCAATGGTGGAGGCTCGACGTCTCTTTCGGCATCCGTCTCGTTGACGCTGGAGTTGGGTGTCGGTCGCTGGCTATGTCGAGTGGCCCCCGGGTCCCCGTGCTTACACGTGCCCTTTTTGCTGCATGTAGCAAAATATTACCTCCGTTTTTGCTTCAGTGTAGCAAAAAACGGTTCACTCATGAAAAAAAAAGAAAAAAATTTGCTCGCCGGAGAGCCCAACGGAGAGTCGCCAGAGAGTTCGTAGCAAAATAATTATACTATTGTAGAAAAACCGACTTCGTCGGAGATCTCACTGGAGACATCGCCGAAAACCCCGTCGAAAACATCGCCGGAAAATTTGTAGCAAAAAAAATTGCGAATTGTAGCAACATACGTTGAAATGTTTTAGCAAAAAAAAAATTCTATGCTGCAAAACCATAGAACGTTTATAACATCATGGGAGATTTTTTCCCCAATGAGTCAAAAACATGAAGAAAAACATTGCAACATTTCCATAATAGAAAAATATCAAACACAACATGAACAAGTAGCAAACATCCCCGTTGCCGTAGCAAAATCCTGAAATTTGACCCGAAGCTGGTAGCATCGCCCACCCCGGTTGGTAGCAACATCAAACATTGTTTGTAGCAGCCTCGACCACCGGTGGTAGCAAAACATGCCAGCATTTGCAGCATCGCCAGTGGTGGTGGTGGTGCCTCACTTGGTGGTGAGCACGGAACGTGTGACATGTGGGCGGCGCCTTTGGCGGGATGAAGAAGTCCTCCAGCGGTGCTCGGTCTTGTCGGGCGAGTTCACGACCAAGGCGAGCCACATACGGAGCCAATGTCTCCTCGATGGGAGGCTGCCGCCGCCGCGGATCTGGCCGAAGCTTGGAAGGATCGGTAGCAGCGGAAAACGACTGCGAGCGGCGGCGAGCACCCTGCTAGAGCTTTAGGGCAGAGGGGAAGACGACGAGGCAGCTGGGATTTTGGCCGCCGACGGCGGGCATTGTGGTAGCCATAGCCGCACCTCGCGGCAGCGCGGGAGTCCGCTACAGGAGCACATGGTTCGTGGCGGCGACGGAGTCCCGCGCGGGAGATCCGGCTAGATCTCTGCTGGCGGCGGTGGAGTCCGGTGCCGGAGCCCCATGCTGGGCAGCGGGAGAATCCAGGACGGATCGGCGGCCGGGTCGCTCGTCCACATGTAGGATGGTGGTTAGCACAAAAGAAAGAGAAGATAAGGAAGACGTGGTAGGGTCCACCCACGTGGCCTTCCCTGTGTTGCCAAGGGGAGGGACACGCGTCGCTCGCGGAAGGCGGAGGTTGCAAGTCGAGCAATCCCCCGGAGCATTCAATCATTTTCCTTTTTAGTTTCTACCACACACACACCCAGTAAATCAACTCCGCGAATATTGTGTTGTTGCCAAAAAAGGAGGGAGCCGAGGAGATATCCGACTATCGCCCCATTAGCTTGATTCATGCCATCGCCAAAATCCTCTCTAAGACTCTTGCAAACCGTTTGGGGACTTTAATGGATGAGCTCGTCTCCAATGCCCAAAGTGCTTTCATCAAAAAACGGAGCATCCACGACAACTTCCTCTATGTGAAGAACCTCGCCACAAGATACCATAAAAACAAGACCCCGGCTCTCCTCTTCAAGCTTGACATCCGCAAAGCATTTGACTCCGTTCGGTGGGGTTATCTTGTTGATCTTCTTGAAAAAAGGGGTTTCTCGGCCCGCTTTCGGAATTGGATAGTCGCTCTACTCGCCACCGCCTCCTCGAGGGTGCTCCTTAATGGGGTGCCCGGCCTTCCAATCAAGCATGGGCGTGGGCTTCGGCAAGGGGATCCCCTCTCGCCCCTACTTTTTGTCTTGGCAATTGATACGATTGCCCAAATCCTTGAGAGAGCGACTACACATGGTATGCTACACAAGTTGCAAGGAAGGGGAAATATTCTTTGGCACCTCGCTTTGAGCAGACGATGCGGCCATCTTTGTGGCTCCGGTCAAGGAGGACATTCAAAACCTTTCTTCCATCCTCCGTGATTACGGAAAGGTCACCGGGCTCTCCACCAACTTCCTCAAAACCTCCGTTGTGCCCATTAGATGTGACAACCTTGACCTTGACGACATCCTTCTTGGGATCCCGGCGGTGAGGGAATCTTTCCTGCTCCGATACCTTGGGCTTCCGCTTTCGGTTAGGTGCCTTAAGAGGAGGGATTTTCAACTACTTGAGGATAAATGCGCCGGGAAGTTACCCACTTGGAATGGGAAATACATCACGGCGGCCGGACGTGCCGCTCTTGTGAAGTCCGTCATCGCCTCCCAAGCAATCTACTACCTAACCCCGCTCTCTATCCCCGCGGGCACAATTGCCTTCATAAACAAGATCGAACGTGCTTTCCTTTGGTCCGCAAAGGATCACACCACGGGTGCAAAATGTAAGGTTAATTGGGATTTGGTTTGCCGGCCAAAGAAACTTGGAGGCCTTGGAATCTTGCATACAGATAAATTTGCGACGGCCCTCCGTCTCCGATGGCCTTGGTTGGAGTGGAAGGACCCTACCAAAATTTGGGCGGGATCCGGGAACCCTTGCTCGGAGCATGACATGGACATTTTCTACGCCGCCACCATCATCACGGTTGGGAACGGAAGGAAAACCCCTTTTTGGCATGCTCCGTGGCTTGTGGGAAAGAAGCCATCGACATTGCGCCGCTAATTTTTGATTCCTCCAAGCGGAAAAATTGGAAGGTTGATCAAGCCTTGCATGACAATGCTTGGGTGGAAAAAGTTGACTTCCACCAAGGCTTTTCGTTCGACCACCTCTCCCAATTTGTTGACCTTTGGAGCCTTCTTCAAGACTTCCAACTCAATGAAAACTTGGAAGATGATATATCTTGGAGGCTTTCGGAGAATGGGTGCTACACTACTAAGTCCGCCTATGAGGTGCAATTCCTTTGGTCCACGATGTCACCACTTCACAAGTCGATTTGGAAGGTTTGGGCTCCACCAAAGATCAAATTCTTCGCTTGGCTTGTCAACCAAAATAGAATTTGGACCGCCGACCGGTTGGCCAAGCGGGGGTGGCCAAATTGTGGTCTTTGCTCTCTTTGCAAGCGGTGCACGGAATCGGTCGATCATCTTTTGTGCATTGCCGGTTTACCACGAGGCTTTGGGGTATGGTGAAAGATTGGATGGGTATTCCGCATATACACACAAACAATTGGCCCGTGCTCTCCTCCCCGGATTGGTGGAGGATGATGTGTTGGAGATATGCCCAAGAGGCAATAATAAAATGGTTATTATAATATATCTTTGTGTTTATGATAATGTTTGCATACCATGCTATAATTGTATTAACCGAAACATTGATACATGTGTGTTATGTAAACAACAAGGAGTCCCTAGTAAGCCTCTTGTATAACTAGCTTGTTGATTAATAGATGATCATAGTTTCATGATCATGAACATTGGATGTTATTAATAACAAGGTTATGTCATTATGTGAATGATGTAATGGACACACCCAATTAAGCGTAGCATAAGATCACGTCATTAAGTTCATTTGCTATAAGCTTTCGATACATAGTTACCTAGTCCTTCGACCATGAGATCATATAAATCACTTATGCCGGAAGGGTACTTTGATTACATCAAACGCCACTCTGCGTAAATGGGTGGTTATAAAGGTGGGATTAGGTATTCGGAAAGTATGAGTTGAGGCATATGGATCAACGGTGGGATTTGTCCATCCCGATGACGGATAGATATACTCCGGGCCCTCTCGGTGGAATGTCGTCTAATTAGCTTGCAAGCATATGAATGGTTCATAAGAGATGACATATCACGGTACGAGTAAAGAGTACTTGTCGGGAGACGAGGTTGAACGAGGTATAGAGATACCGATGATCAAACCTCGGACAAGTAAAATATCGCGTGACAAAGGGAATCGGTATCGTATGTAAATGGTTCAATCGATCACTAAGTCATCGTTGAATATGTGGGAGCTATTATGGATCTCCGGAGTCCCGCTGTTAGTTATTGATCGGAGAGGAGTCTCGATCATGTCCGCATAGTTCTCGAGCCGTAGGGTGACACACTTAAGGTTTGATGTCGTTTTAAGTAGATATGGAATATGGAATGGAGCTCGAATGTTGTTCGGAGTCTCGGATGGGATCCGAGACATCACGAGGAGGTTCGGAATGGTCCGGAGAATAAGATTCATATATGGGAAGTCATTTTCCGGGGTTCGGAAAAAGTCCGGTGTTTTGACCGGAGCTTCTAGAAGGTTCTAGAAGGACCGGAATAGTCCGGAATATTATGGAAGGTTCCGGAACTGTCCGGGACGACCCGGGATGTCTAAGGAAGTCCGGAGGGTTCCATAATAGGTGCAACCACGTTGCCTTAAGGGAAAAGGAGTCTTTCCTTAATGCAATTTCGGAATTGGCAAAAGAGTCCGAGTAGGACTAGGTTTTCGGAACCGGAAACCTATCGGAACTCGAGTCAAACTTGGGGGCAGGTTTTGGACGACCCAAGGGGCTTGGCCACCTATTTAAAGAGGCCAAGGGGCACCCCAAGGGCACCACAAGTCGCAGCCCTAGCTCCCCAAGTCGCAGCACCACCCTGCGCCCAAACCCTAGCTATTCCCTCCTCCTTCTTCTCCCGCGGCGCTTGCGGCGAAGCCCTGCCGGGAGATCTCCACCACCACCGTCACCACGCCGTCGTGCTGGCGGGATTCCGAGGAGGATCTACTACATCCGCTGCCCGCTGGAACGGGGAGGAGGACGTCGTCTTCATCAACACCGTACGTGTGACCGAGTACGGAGGTGCTGCCCGATTGTGGCACCGTCAAGTTCTTCTACGCGCTTTTGCAAGCGGTCAAGATCTTCTACGCGCTTTTGCAAGCGGCAAGTGATCGACTACATCCACCACGAGATCTAATCTCGTTAGGCTTTGGAAATCTTCGAGGGTTAGTCTCATGATCTTCTCGTTGCTACCATCTACTAGATTAGATCTTGGCTTGTGTTTTCGTTCTTGCGGTAGGAAAATTTTTGTTTTCTATGCTACGAATCCCAACAGTGGTATTAGAGCCGTGTCTATGCGTAGATTGGTTGCACGAGTAGAACACAATTGTTTTGTGGGCGTTGATGCTTTTGTTGTCTTTAGTTCGTGTACTTTGCATCTTGCGGCATAGTGGGATGAAGCGGCCCGGGCTAACTTTACATGACCGCGTTCATGAGACTTGCTCCACGTTCGACATGCAACTTGTATTGCATAAGTGGCTTTGCGGGTGTCTGTCTCTCCAACTATAGTGAAGATCCAATTTACTCTTTCTATTGACAACACTAGTATCACCGTTGTGGTTCATGTTCATAGGTAGATTGGATCTTACTCGAAAACCCTAAACCACGTAAAATATGCAAACCAAATTAGAGGCGTCTAACTTGTTTTTGCAGGGTTTGGTGATGTGATATGGTCATGATGTGATGATGAATATGTATGAGATGATCATTATTGTATTGTGGCAACCGGCAGGAGCCTTATGGTTGTCTTTATATTTCATGTTGTAGTATTATTTCAAAGTAGTTGTAATAGTTGCTACACACGGTGAACAACCATGAAGACGGCGTCATGGACCTTGACGCTACGCCGACGATGATGGAGATCATGCCCGTTGATGATGGAGATCATGTCCGTGCTTTGGAGATGAAGATCAAAGGCGCAAAGACTAAAGGGCCATATCATATCACATATGAATTGCATGTGATGTTAATCCTTTATGCATCTTATTTTGCTTAGATCGCGACGGTAGCATTATAAGATGATCCCTCACATTAATATCAAGATAATAAAGTGTTCTCCCCTCGTATGCACCGTTGCTACGGTTCGTCGTTTCGAAGCATCTCGTGATGATCGGATGTGATAGACTCTACGTTCACATACAACGGGTGTAAGCCATGTTTGCACACGCGGAATACTTGGGTTTGCTTGACGAGCCTAGCATGTACGAGACATGGCCTCGGGACAACGGAAACCGAAAGGTTGAACACGAGTCATATGGATGATATGATCAACATGTTGATGTTCACCATTGAAGCTACATCATCTCACGTGATGATCGGTTTTGGTGTAGTGGATGTGGATCGTGTGCCACTTAACAACTATGAGGGATGTTGTATTAAGTGGGAGTTCATTAGTAATTAGATTAAAACTTGAACTAATTATCATGAACATAGTCTGAATAATATTTTGAATTAAATTTGTAGAATTGGCATCCGTTGTCTACCATGCGTTAGTCTTGTAATTGAGATAGAAATACTGTTAAGTCTGACAAATAACTTTACTGATCTGGTACCGTATTGTTAAAGAATCAAGAAATGATTAAGTCCTATTGCAAACTTTTAGTAAACCTCACATTGTTGATTCAAAGAACAAAGGTTTCAATTAGTACCTAAAATCATCTTGTCTCCATGAAACTTGAAGTTCAAATCCGTTTGAAATTAAAGTAAGGAGCTGAAAATTTTGTTTTCAGAAATAAGCGAGGTATGAGATATATGTGATATCTAAGATCTTATTTCAAGGTGATAGAATATAATTTGGTGAGAGTACATAAACTCATAAGTTTTATGGGAATGTACGAAGGTTGAAGACGCCAGGCGTCTCAATCCTCCAACTATTGGGGCACTAACGATATTCGCATATTCATGAAGTGATCGTCCTTAGTATGCACCGTTGCTAAGACTCGTCGTTTCGAAGCATTTCGTGATGATCGGGTGTTATAGATTCCACGAGTGCATACAACGGGTGCAAGCCAGATTTGCACATGCGAATACTGAGGTTAAACTTTACGAGCCTAGCATGTACAGACATGGTCTCGGAAAGTCGTCATAATATAATGGATAAAATATGAGTGAAATTGTTCATCATATTACAAAGTTACTAATAGTGAAATCCGGAACACTTGTCATATGATGGTCAACTTCAAAGTAAGAATCTCAAGGTTATTGGTATTTGACCAACAAACCTAGAAGTTATTGATGTTGAAGAGTTTTTCTGAGAATGAGGAAAACTAAAAGAGAAACTACAAAAGATATTTTGGCAGAAAGAAGGAAAAGACTAGAAAGTCTAGCTCAGGTGTATATAAATGATATACAATGTTATGGATGTATTCCTTGTTTGGTCACATAATGAAATTCTTGGGTATTTGTACCAGATTGGTTGGTATGAGATGTCATACAATACAACGCAATACAAGAATACGATGGCCTAAGTGACTGATAAGGAATATGGTAATAATGCACGTACGGAACATAATAAAGTGTTATTATGTTTGTCGTTGGCATTCTACCTAACCCTTAGAATTTATAATAAAGATCTTAATAATTGTTATTTTGCTCCGGTCAAATGAAAACAATGAGTTGTTCAAATTATGACATTACTCCATGTACGATGGATAAGTTATTATAAATCTTAATGGTAAAACACACATACATAACACTGACGCTAAAATGCCATAAGGCAAATGATTTGAATTCCACTTATTTGTGGAACCGCCATTTAGGTCATGTTAGAAAGGAACGCATGAAGAAACTCCATGCGAGATGGATTTTTGGAGTCATTTGATTTTTGAATCGTTTGGCACTTGCAAATCTTTTCTAAAGAGAATGACTAAAATACCGTTCATAGGCCAAGAGTTGAACGGGCAACTAACTTAGTGGAAACATACATGATGATGTATGTGGTTCACTCGGGCATAGTTGTGTGCGGGAGATTCTTCTACTTCATGAAAACTTCCAACAATGAATTGAGTATATATATGTGGATATATTCGATAAGGAAGAAGTTTGAAACATTTGAATTGATTCAAATAAAATTCAGCATGAAGTGGAAATCATCGTAATAGAAAAGTCAAATATCTATGATTGGATCATGGTGGAAATATTTGAATTACGAATTTTAGTGAACATCTAAGAGAGTTATGAAATTGTTCTACAACTCACGTTTCTTGGAGTATCATAGTGATGATGGAGTATCCGAGAGATGTATCCAAACCTTGTTGGCTCAATGATGATATAAAATATTGATGCCATTATATTTTTGTGGATTATGCTTTAGTGACTACCGCTTTTACACTGAATAGAGTGTCATCATGATCCGTTGAAATGACACCATATGAGTTATGTCATGGGTATGAACCCTAATAATCTTTTCTTAAATTTTGGTATGCATAGCATAAGTAAATAAGTTTACAACCAAAATCGGATGAATGTCTTTGTTGGTTATCCCAGAGAATTGATTGGGAATTCTTTCCACTATGAAGTAAAAGACAAAAGTGTTTGTTAATGTTACTTGCTTATTTCCAAGAAATTGTTTTCTAGCGAAATATTTGAGTGGGAGGACAATAGAATTTGATAAGGTTTATGAACCTGAGCATAATGATCAGAGTAGCGCAGCGTCGGAAATGGTTCCGGAAGCGGCCACGACGATCATGGCTCCCATGACTACAAAGTGTTTTAGCCATGGAGATCGAAGTACATATTGAACCTTGTAGGTATGGTTTACTTTGTGATCAAATGAATGATTTGTGGACAAAGGATTGTTTATGAGCAATGATAAACCAACTACGAACAAAGAAGTTATGATGGGCCCTGACTCCGTTAAAATGGCTATACGTCATGAAATCCAAGATAGATGAATACTTTTTGAAAGTAAATGGATCTATAAAATTGATGGACTTGGATGTAATATCCTTAAAGAAGCTCGACTT
Organism: Lolium rigidum; assembly: GCF_022539505.1. Taxonomy (NCBI): domain Eukaryota; kingdom Viridiplantae; phylum Streptophyta; class Magnoliopsida; order Poales; family Poaceae; genus Lolium; species Lolium rigidum. The sequence goes on from NC_061510.1 coordinate 373,833,044, forward strand.
GTCGAAAAGTTGTTTACGACAAAGTTCAAAGAGTTGAGTACGATAAGATTAGATCTTCCGTAGCAATGCTTATAGTCCATGTGGATTATTCTAGTAATCGCTACATATTTTTTTATGAGATATGCTAGTAGGATGGCAAAATATATTACTTAACAGAAGTGTGTATTAAAGGTGTATACAAGATACAACCAAGAGTTTTGCTAGTCCGTAGAATACTAGATAGGAATACGAACTTCAATTGGATAAAGTGAGTATTGCGGAGTTGGAATCTTCACCGGATGAAATAGTCAAAGAGTTTTGATTTCATCAGAAACGATGAAGGTGCTTGCATTTGCAAGAAATTAAGTGGGAGCGCTGAGACATATTTGTAATACTTTATGTAGGTGACATATCGTTGATTATAAATAGTGTAATTATATACTTGATTAAAAGGTTTCATTGAGAATTAACTTCAATGAAAGGATATGGACTAAAACATATTTAGTGTCAAGATCTATGAAGATAGATTGAAACACATAATAAGTTTAAGTCAAAGTACATAGAATGGATATTGAAGTAGTTCAATATAGAAATATTAAGAAGGTGTTCTTTTCATACGAAGGTTTAACAAGACTTGAGTGTATTTGACACTCGATGAGTAAAAACACATGAGTGATTTTAGATCACGAATAATATATACAAAATCAGATGTCATGTGCTCTAAAAGGTTAGGAGCATATACCAGAATGATTCATGTGATGATCATTGGACAAACAGTAAGAATATCCCTGTGTGCTTTAGAAGAACCAAGGATATATATATATAGTTTTATATGGGGTAATGACAAACAAATCGCTGTAAGGTGTTGCACCGATATTTGTTTGGTCACATATAAGAATTAATTTCAAATCTCAATTAGGCTAATTGTTTTTAAAAAAGGTAGCATAATGATAGATTTAGAAGAGTTCTAAATATTGTGACGGATTCTAAAATAGAAGGCAGAGTATGTCATTGTTTTGACAATGATTGAGGATGTTTAGGTCGAGGAGTTCTTTGAGAACTTGGTGTAGTTCCGATAGTGTCAGAACTTTGAAGCTATATTGTGTGTGACTATATTAGTGACATATTTCAGACCGCGGAATTAAGGTTCCACCAGAAGACCAAACATATTTAATGCCGACTCATTTGGAAAATGAGTGATGCGTTGAGACGCAAAAGAATTGCAAAATACATACGTTTCTGAGCATGTCAGAATCGTAGACTAAAACCTCTCCCGTAAGCAAAACATGATAAAGCACCGGAAGGCCGAGGTGTTATATCTTTACAAATGTAAACTAGATTATTGACTCTAGTGCAAGTGGGAGACTGTTGGAGATATGCCCAAGAGGCAATAATAAAATGGTTATTATAATATATCTTTGTGTTTATGATAATGTTTGCATACCATGCTATAATTGTATTAACCGAAACATTGATACATGTGTGTTATGTAAACAACAAGGAGTCCCTAGTAAGCCTCTTGTATAACTAGCTTGTTGATTAATAGATGATCATAGTTTCATGATCATGAACATTGGATGTTATTAATAACAAGGTTATGTCATTATGTGAATGATGTAATGGACACACCCAATTAAGCGTAGCATAAGATCACGTCATTAAGTTCATTTGCTATAAGCTTTCGATACATAGTTACCTAGTCCTTCGACCATGAGATCATATAAATCACTTATGCCGGAAGGGTACTTTGATTACATCAAACGCCACTTGCGTAAATGGGTGGTTATAAAGGTGGGATTAGGTATTCGGAAAGTATGAGTTGAGGCATATGGATCAACGGTGGGATTTGTCCATCCCGATGACGGATAGATATACTCCGGGCCCTCTCGGTGGAATGTCGTCTAATTAGCTTGCAAGCATATGAATGGTTCATAAGAGATGACATATCACGGTACGAGTAAAGAGTACTTGTCGGGAGACGAGGTTGAACGAGGTATAGAGATACCGATGATCAAACCTCGGACAAGTAAAATATCGCGTGACAAAGGGAATCGGTATCGTATGTAAATGGTTCAATCGATCACTAAGTCATCGTTGAATATGTGGGAGCTATTATGGATCTCCAGGTCCCGCTGTTAGTTATTGATCGGAGAGGAGTCTCGATCATGTCCGCATAGTTCTCGAGCCGTAGGGTGACACACTTAAGGTTTGATGTCGTTTTAAGTAGATATGGAATATGGAATGGAGCTCGAATGTTGTTCGGAGTCTCGGATGGGATCCGAGACATCACGAGGAGGTTCGGAATGGTCCGGAGAATAAGATTCATATATGGGAAGTCATTTTCCGGGGTTCGGAAAAAGTCCGGTGTTTTGACCGGAGCTTCTAGAAGGTTCTAGAAGGACCGGAATAGTCCGGAATATTATGGAAGGTTCCGGAACTGTCCGGGACGACCCGGGATGTCTAAGGAAGTCCGGAGGGTTCCATAATAGGTGCAACCACGTTGCCTTAAGGGAAAAGGAGTCTTTCCTTAATGCAATTTCGGAATTGGCAAAAGAGTCCGAGTAGGACTAGGTTTTCGGAACCGGAAACCTATCGGAACTCGGTCAAACTTGGGGGCAGGTTTTTGGACGACCCAAGGGGCTTGGCCACCTATTTAAAGAGGCCAAGGGGCACCCCAAGGGCACCACAAGTCGCAGCCCTAGATCCCCAAGTCGCAGCACCACCCTGCGCCCAAACCCTAGCTATTCCCTCCTCCTTCTTCTCCCGCGAGCGCTTGCGGCGAAGCCCTGCGGAGATCTCCACAACCACCGTCACCACGCCGTCGTGCTGGCGGGATTCCGAGGAGGATCTACTACATCCGCTGCCCGTCTGGAACGGGGAGGAGGACGTCGTCTTCATCAACACCGTACGTGTGACCGAGTACGGAGGTGCTGCCCGATTGTGGCACCGTCAAGTTCTTCTACGCGCTTTTGCAAGCGGTCAAGATCTTCTACGCGCTTTTGCAAGCGGCAAGTGATCGACTACATCCACCACGAGATCTAATCTCGTTAGGCTTTGGAAATCTTCGAGGGTTAGTCTCATGATCTTCTCGTTGCTACCATCTACTAGATTAGATCTTGGCTTGTGTTTTCGTTCTTGCGGTAGGAAATTTTTTGTTTTCTATGCTACGAATCCCAACATGATGACCACCGGGCATAGCCGCGGTGGGATGGCTTCGCTCTCCATGCTAATCATCTGGGAGTTGTGGAATGAAAGAAACGATAGGGTCTTCAAGAACAAGCAAGCACCGGTGCAAGTCGTCTTCGATAGGATTACGAAGGAGGGTAGTCTTTGGGTGCTTGCCGGTGCAAAGAAATTGGGTCTTTTGATGCCGGGAGAGTGAAGTTGTAACATTTTCTTTGCCTTTACTTTATTGTAAAACTCCTTTCTTAATCAATGAAATGGGCAAAGCTTTTGCCCACGTTTCAAAAAAAAAAAAATCACGAGTCGCGTTGGATTGAGATACCTGAGACTGAAAGTGAGAACACACACACACAAAAAAACGTTCCGCTTCAGGCCAGCAGCATCGAACGAACACCTTGAGCTCTGGGTGCTCTGCACTCCTTCGGTTCACTTCAGAGAGGGCGTAGGCGATACCGGCCTTAGTCCACTTACGTGTGTGTCGGCACCATTTTTCCTCCTCGAAATAGGCTTTCGCCCCGCTTTATAAATAAAGCCACACCGGCCGAACAGATACAAGGTGGAGAGGAGAACCTCTTACAAAGCAGATCAAAGATAAAACAAAAGAAGAACACAGAAAACCTAAACTTGCCACTGGAGACAGATGCACGAAACCAAGTCGAGTCCGGACTACACAACGACGCCCCCAAGAGGGTAACGACGCAAGGCGCCGCCGCCGTCGAGACCGCGAGATCTAAGGTTTTCACCCGGAGCCAAACCACGGGGCGGATACCCACAACGACGCCCCCAAGAGGGTAACGACACCCGCAGGCATCGCCGCCGTTGGCACCGAGGCGCTGAGTTTTCACCCGGAAGCATCCGCACACCAAACCCGAAACTAAGCCGCCCTAGTCCCCAAGCTAGGCTTCCGAAACATGATCTGGGAGTTGCCAAAGCCGAAGCGCCGCCAACACCAGGATCCCCCATCGTCTGCTCCTCGCCATCCCCATGACCGGAGAGAGAGACCACCACCACCGCCACGTTGCCCGCCGTAGAGCCACCCGCGCAGTCCACCTTCCGAGGCCGCCGCCCCGGCATCCCCACGAGCTCGAGCCCATGGCATGATCAGCACACCACCACACGAAACTGGCAGGGTATGACGACACCATCATGCAACCGTCAAAGCAAGTGGCATCCTAGGGGAGGGGATCCACCCACCGCCACCAGAGGAGCACGCCGTCCGGACGCAGTAGCATGGCCGAGGAGGCCTAGATTAGGCCCGGCCGCCTGCCAGGCCACGATCCAGCCCCTTAGCCAAGCCGCCGCGCTGCTGCGCCTAGGCTACCGCCGCCATCCAGCTGCAACTTCCTGCCAGACCTACCCAAGCCACCATCGAGCCGCCATGTGCTAGCCGAATGCCATGGACGGCGCCGCCGCAACCTCACTCCTCGCAAGATAGCCCGGCCGAGACCGCGCACCACCGCAAAGAAGCACCCTCGCCACGACACCCGGTGACATAGCCGCGCCGTTACTGACGCCACCACGCCGCTGGTCAAGCCGATCAATTTGTCGGCATCCCCAAACTCGCCACCGAACAGCAGCCAAAGCACCACCTCCACCTTCTCGGACGTAGGAGGAACCTCGCGGGCCGCGCAGCCAAGGGCCGCCGGACCCAGGCCCACCTGGCCTAGATCCGGAACCAGCAAAGGTGCAGCATGGGGGGCTCCGCCGGCGTTGGCCAGAGCCAGACCTGCTGGTCCAGGGCGAGGCCCGCCCGGCCCAGATCGGGGCCCGCCTGGCCCCAATCCGAGCGGCGCCGCCACCAGCAACTCCCTCCGCCGCTGCCTTCCGTCGCTGCCCTCCGCCGCACGCCGCGTCCGCCCACCCCTCCGCCACGAGCCGCCGTCGACCTGCCGGACCGCCGCCGGCGGACCGAGCTCGGAGAGCCCCTAGGAGCACCGCCGCCGTCCGCTCTGCGCCGCGCAGAGCCGCACCGCGAGCGGGTAAAGGAGGTCCCGCCGCCGCCGGCACCGCGCGGGCTTTTCCCGGCGGCCCTCGGCGGCGGCGGAGGAGGAGGGAGGAGAGGGAGTGGAGGCGAGGGGAGGTAGGGTTTCGCCCGGTCGTCGCCCGCGGGGGACGACCTGAGCGAGCAAAGCGTTTTTTCAGTGCTAACTCGTGTCGGCACCATTTTTTACCATACCTTTTCCCTATTCCTCCTTTTTCGTCTAATAACTCTCATGTTCTTTGAAAGTGTCATCGTCGAAAATAATCTTTTCTGGATCCGTTGATCACCATGGAAAGCTTCTGCTATTTTCTAATTGCACCGTAGCTCAGCTGTATGAGACTCCGAACTGTCCTTGTCTCTGAGGCAAGGAGAGCCCCTCCTTTTGACTGAGAGAAGTAGTTTTCTTTCTTCGGGAATTTGACTGATGTGGTTGAGCATGCATGATTCGATGGAGCAGAGATCCATGCTTACTGTAGTTGCTTTCCTCTGAAGGAAACAATGGCCCCGACTTGAATTTTCTTGTCTAAAAAAGATTAAGGGATCAGGGTCATGATATTTTTTTTGCTATGCGCCGTGCGTGTGCATAACGTGTTGTGCTAATCAATCTGGTATTGTTCAAAAAAAAAAAAATCAATCTGGTATAGCCGGTGAAAAGGTAGCGTGTGTGCACTTTCTCCAGGACGCAAACAAAACCATTGAACAAAATCTAAGATGTATACAACACGTCTTGTCTTGTTGTGGCGGAAATCTGCGGCAAGGCTAGTTGTTTCATCTTAGTTTTTGTTAAAACCTAGCCATGGTAAGGAGGTAGGGTAAGGGGAGGGTGGACAGTGTGCCTCTACCCTCTACAACAAGTTTGTCTAATAGACGCCTAAATACGAGAAATGACTTTGTCCCATGCATAGGATATTGATCCGTGCATAAAACCACTATGCTTCGTTGCGAATCATCACGTCTCAGTTATCCGAAATATAGCCGATCTTAATGATACGTAGAAGCATGGATCAGACACCATGAGCTACTCGTCCTTGCCGTCGGACTCGGAGAGCGAGGGCAAGCCGCCGGGATGGCGGCATTGGTGGGAAACGCCTGCGACGCTCAGCGACCCTAGCTCCGCGCCGAGGGAGGTCGACGAGGACGGAGGCGCCGTTGCCAGTGACGGCCAGGAGAAGGAGGAGGAGGACGGAGGCGCCGTTGGCAGCAACGACGAGGAGGAGGAGGACGGAGGCGCCGTTGGCAGCAACGGCAAGGAGGAGGAGGAAGACGACGAGAAGGAGGAGGAGGACTCCGACGCCAAGTTCGCCCGACTGGAGGCGCTGGAGGCAGCGGACGAGAAGGCGGCAGCAAGGAAGGAGGCCAGGGCCCGGGCGCGGGCGCAGGCGGCGCGTCGTCGTCCGTTCACCGATGACGACGACGAAGACGCCACTTCGTCCGAGTGGAACTACTCCACGAACGCGTCGTCCGGCAGTTCCTCTTCCGAGGAGGAGGTGACAAGCAAGAGGCGCGTCCGTGAGGACGACGAGGTAGGGCTTCTAACAGGAAGGCCAAGAATTAGCTTATAGTTTCTTTATTTTTAAACTTGTTCTCTAGTTTGTTTGTTAAATATGTTTAAACTTGTTCGATTCGAGTAATCAATTGTTTTCGCGTTTGAACTTGCTCATTCATACAAATTGGGGAGTTCTTCAACAAAAAAGAAAAGGAGCAGTGAAACAAAACAGTGAGATGTCCAAAATGCGTCGGACTGCTGGGGATGGCTCCCGACGCAAACGGACAATTCGCGTCTCGCGGTTATTGTCGCGTCCGCTAGGCGACGGAAACGGACACCCGCGAACAATTTAAACGTCTAAAATACGTCACCCCGTTAGAAATGCTCTAAAGATTGAAGGTCTTCTTATCATAGGGTCATAGCTCACTGCCGTGTACCGGTGGCGGACATGGAGTCAGTCACAGCCTCTCAACCTAAATCCTAGATGACCTCACAAATCACAACATACCCCACGAGTCGCATCAGATCGGGATACGTGAGCGAACACCAAAAGGCCGTGACACTTCAGGGCTTTACCCAAACGCCTTGTGCTCAGTCCAAACGCGCTGTGCACACCGTCGGTTCACTTCAGAAGTGAGCGAGCGACACCACCGGCCAGAACGTGTCGGCAACATTTTGTTTTACCTTGCCTTTTCCCCCATTCTCCATCTCGTCTAAGCAGCACCTTGGTTGTTTCCAAGTGTCCATGGCCGAACATATATTTTCTGGATCAGTCGATCATTTTGGACAGCTTCTGCAATTTTCTAATCGAAGTGTAGCTGTATCTGAAGTGTCGTTGTCTGTGATGCAAGGAGCTGAGCTCCTCCTTTTGACTGAGCCGGGCGGCCCGGTGGGCATGCATGATTCAGTGGAGTAGATCGAGATTTTCAGGGCTTGCTTTGCTCTGAAGAAAGCATATATATTGATCTCGACTTGACATTTTTTTTTGCCTAAAAAGGGATCAGGGTCATGATTTGCATGCCAGCCGCTCTGTGTCTATGCACATCGATCATCTAAAAATCATGACCATCCTGGGTGTTGCGCTGATTTGGTAGAGCCGACGAAACGCTAGCACGACTGCACGTGTCCACTTTCTCCAGGACGCAAAGGAAACTAAGTAGTAGCCTATGTTCACTCATAAGATGTTTTAGGTTTTTCTTTCGAAGATACATGTATTTGACAAGTTTTAGCTTGTAGTTTCACTTATTTTGATTTGTATTTAATCTAAATTAATTATCTAAAACATTTTATAATAGTGAACGGTAATATGCTACAAGTGTCAAGCTAATTACATGCATGCACTACGGAAAATCCTGCTTTTTCGTGCCCAAAAAGACATGGCAAAGGCAGTTTGGAACACGGCAAAATGTTTGTTGTGTCTCAACGCACGGCAAAGCCCATATGGCGAAAATCGTCACGGCAAAGGACCTTTGCCATGTGCCTTTTTGCCCGGAACACGGTGAAGGGTTTTTCGTGTGCCTCTGTGAGAACATGTAAAAAATAACTTGCCGTATGAAAGGTTTTTTTTTTGTCGCTGGGTAGCATCAGACAAACTAGTAATACATGAAAGATATATGACACTGGTAGTATCATCCTCTGTTGTCTCTTGAATTGAGTGGCTCACTTGCTCCGCAGGTGAGGTGAACACTGGCAGTATCATCCTCCCTAATTTCGGCACGTGCGTTGTGGGTGTGGATATAGCTAGCGGAAGATCTACAACCTCTCAGCAGGCCCAGTTCGATGATCAGAGGGATGGATCGAGGCCAAGAACAGCACATCTCGATAACGACTGTCGGGTTCTTCACCAAATTCCTCATGTGGAAATTAAATTAAACTCTAAATTTTAAGGCCGTGTGCATACACCTCGTAACTTAATTAAGTTTAACATATTGGATCGATCAAAAGTTACATACTGAAGATAGAATCATGCTAGAACTGATCGAACACACTAAAAAGCAGAGGTAGACACTAATTTTGTGCGTAGTTTCCGATTCAACAAGATATACTACTGGTACTACTTGCTAGTGTGCGTACATGCTTGTGTCGAGGCGAGGAAGACGTAGTCTGAAGCATCCACCTAATCACAAGATCAACCAAGCATTGAGCTTGGCATGCCGGTCGGTGGTCGCCACCTGCCCGCACGTACGTCGTCTTGGATAAAGGATCGGTGGGATTAGAGACCGATCGACAGCGGCGCCGACGCCGACGTCGAGGACGCTGCCACCGTCCGCCGCGACGAGGACGAGGTCAAGGCGGCCCGAGGCTTCCCGGACGCGGTGCGCCGAAGCATCTGGCACATGCCCTCGGCGACGCGTTCCGCCGGGCCGCCGCGCTTGAGCATGCGGCAGAAGGCCATGTGCGCGCGCACGGCCTCCTCCACGCCGACCGGCGCCGCTCGCTTGCTGCGGCCGGCCTCGTACTTGACGGACTCGGAGCACAGCCCGCAGAGCCACCGTCCGCCGAAGTAGTCCCTGACGCCGCCGATGTACTCGCCGGTGCACTCCTCCTCCAGCCCGCAGCACTCGCAGCTCACCACGGCCGACGACTCCACCGCCTCCATATTCTATCTTGGAACTGATTAATTTGGAAGACGCCGCGTTCAGCTAGCTCGATCAGTGGCTATGGAGAAATTTGACGAGGAAGTAGTACTATGCGTGTTTCGTGGTGTGCCTTTCTTGTGCATCGGTAGGTTCATTTATATGTCGTTCAGGGGTAGCTCTCGCTGTCGCGGCGACCGGGACCTGAGCGCAATGTTTCCTCGGAGAAATTTGTTTTGTCGCACGGAGTCGCGGCCCCTGCTCATCACCGGCCGATCAGCTGACCCCATCAGGTGCTTGTTGCCATGTTCTCTATACTCTGGTGCTACCCGTTCCTCGCTTAATTTAATTTTTGCCCTGATGAGAAGGGAACAGAATTTTCGCGCCTCCAGCTAGGCAGCTGCTTGCCGGCCTGCTTCATATCGATCTCAGAGTAAATTCAGTGTACGATCAAATTTTCCGCGTGTTTTTCTCTTTCGATAGACCGCACCTTAATTGACATTTGGTGACTTTGCATATATAATTTGTCACGTTTGGATTGACCTTGATTACTTCCAAGTCGGTGCCTGCGGAAGAACTCATCTCTGCCCTAGATCACAGGACAGATCGGCAGCAGCAGCCCAGCTACGTACACCTCTTAATTCCGTCATATACCCGTTCTTGCTTCTGCCAAATGCGCAAGTGGAACCAAATACGGAGTATATGAAACATGTAGATAAACACGTTTCAGTTTTAGCTTTTTGTCAGCTAAACACTTTTGGGCTTCCTCAGACGATAATTTTGTCACTCCACTCTTCTCCATCGTCTTTCTTTTTTGCTCCTGCACGGAGGGAGAGGAGCGGTGGCAACCGAGGCTACATATTTTAAATTAATCCTAGTCGACCTAAAATCACCTCATCCTCTAAAAAATTGCTAAGTAAATGATAAAAGATGACTCTAATCTCTCCTTAAAGCCCCCTCTACACCTAACACTTTTAGAGCAAGTACAATAAATTCTAGTCAGCTGACTATAAGGATTAAAATACTATATTGCTGCTTAATTGGAGGAGAGAGAAGGAGATAGAAGAGGAGTGTGCTCTAATGCAAGAGCCAACTCCAGCACATGCTCCTAGGCACTTTGTGAGAGTGAAGATGGGTTATGTATTGATAAAGTAGTATACTTTTATAGCTCACTATTATACATGTTAGCTCTAAGTCACTTATAAATGACATGGCACTTTGCTTATAGCCAGCAGTTGGCTGTACTATTGAACTTGCTCTTAGAGGGTCCTCTAAAAACACCCTTCTAACATGTTAATTTGCTAGCCTAGAGGGGGAAAATATAGGGCCTCATCCTCCTGCTATTTGGCACCATGGAAGTTTCATCGTGCTCCCCACCTACCGCCACCGCCCACCTGACCATGCCACTACCATGTTTGTTCGTCTCCTTCCGTTGGACCGCTGCCAAATTCCTCCTCACCGCTGCGACCAATTCATGTCCATGCCACCCCTCGTTGTTGCCCCACATGAGCTTTCGACGTCCCACCGCCGTTATTGTCGCTGCCCCACGTGATCTCCCAATACCCTTTGTGCATTCCTATGGTGCATGAGGTGCAGATGACAATGTGGCGCCACCCGGACACACCGATGCCTCAACTCGTCCTACGCAAGATCCCTTCTGCCTCATGCCGAGCTCCCGATGCCGGTTGTATCCACTCATTTCCTGAGAGAGGAGCTATATGTGGGGCTCAATGTGTTGCCTAGATTCTTCTCTCCATGTTGATGGTCCTCGCCCAACGTTGTCTCCCATGTACCCACCACACCTCCTCCGCTGATGCTTGTTAATGTCAAGGGAGATTTTTGTATGCATTGCAGATAATAAGAAAGCTAATGAAGACACTTCACACCTCATAAGGCTTGGGTTTAGTGCATTCCATAAGGTATCGACAACAATGCGAGTAATCACATATCGTATGGGGACTACTCAGGTAGGATCTAAGCTTAGTTAGGGTATATGCATGAAACCACTTTTTCTGAAAAAAAAGACATGTTCAAATATTCTCAAAAAAATTGACAGCATACATATGTGTTACATATGGAACATTACAAATATACTGCATCTAATTCGACCTACATTTAGAGAGCTAGAAAAGATAAATTTGGAAGGAATATTGTGAAATATTATTCATCCAAAGCTGACACTATTCGCAGGAGAATGTATCTTTTATGTCTCTCCAAATGTAGATTTAGTTTTGAGCTGATTTTTTTTTGGAATTTTAGATACAACTCATAGGTATATTGTATATTTGTTTTCTGATTTTTTCACATTTTATAAATATAATTTTTATAAGCTGATCTTATGATCTCACCTAATGAAAATATCCTATGAGTTGTATCTAAAATTCCTGTTGATTACAGTGACAAGTACATTTTGATTAGGGAAGCAACCATGACATATGTTAGGAAGTTTACATGGACTATAAATCAAGGTCTTAGAAGTTGAGCATATGAAGCCACCCAATGTCGAGGACACAATAAGGCATTTGGCAATGGGTGAAGCAAGAGGGTAGCCATGTATGCTTTAGAGCATTGACTGCATTCATTGGACATGGAAGACCTTTTTTTTGAAAGGAATACGGTAGGGGAATTCCCTACAGTGATTTTGTTTTTAAATAATAAAAACCCAAATTTGCGTCCCTGAGAACTTCAACCTGGGTGGCTGGGTTGTACATCCACTTCCCTAACCAAGTGAGCTAGACTCACTTCTTATGGAAGAACTTCTAAACCTCATGGCATAGACAATACACAAGGTATCTTCATGATCCAACTATCATACTTGAAGCGGTGGGATTTGACATTGCCACATTAGCATGTCTGGCTCTCACAATGACGCAATTCCACACAGAGATTTCCTTTATAGGATAGCAGCTGGTGGTTGTCTTGCATGCAGCCTGACGGTCAATGACCACGATTAATATATAGGATATTATCTAATTGATCGCATATATTATGCATAACCAAAATTTATGAAGAAAATACGAACACCTCACATTGAAGTCTCATGAGGATTTCCAAAAAGACATTGAACGAGCTTTTGATGTTTTTAAAACTTGATTTGCAATTATGCGAGGTCATGCTCTCTTCTAGGACAAGAAGACCTTAGGAAACATCATGACGAGATGTGATAACCTCCACAAAATGATCATAGAGGGTGAGTGGGGCTAGGAGGTGGACTACAAGTATGACTATGTTGGCACCCATCTAACACCATGCAAGAACGTAGACCGGCGCGTGCCAAGCATTTCTTGAGGTGCACCAGATCAGATGATTGAAACCACGGTTCACATATAGATCTTCGCAAATATCTTGTTGAGTATCCTTGGGTAGCTATGTGAGCTATAAATTTGTGGCGATTGTTCATGTTTATTGTTGTTCTATTTGATCATTTGTTGCATTTGGACACTATGTCATTTTAGAATTTAGAATTTAGAATTTTAAAATTACGGATTTGAAATTCCACAATTATGTAATGTTGGTATGTGAAAGGTTTGAATTATATCAATGTGAAATTAGAGTTTAAATAATAAACTCATAGACACACACATTAAGATAACTATGAAAGGGGAAATTATAAACATCTAGGGGCTTTATCGAAAAAACTAAACATCTAGGGGATTTAGAAAATTATAAGGCTCTATGGATACACCTCTAAAACCATTTCAGAGGAAACTGCGAAAACACTTTAGGGGATCTGCTAGAGTACCTATTAGTGCGTGTGTAAGAGGGGCACTGCCGAAGAGACTTAAGGGAACAATGATATAAAGTGTGAGCCAAAAGAATGACTAGAGGTAAACAAAAAAGCCAGTAGAGTAATTTGTGTTGATGTCCGTCAACGTGCCTCCAGAGGCATTGTCCGTAATATCGTTGTCTTCTTTAGTAACCCTTTCTTTCGAGCCTTTACAAGCAATGTATACTTGTGTGTAACCTGTCTAGATCGGAGCGATGCCTGCACTTTTTATTAAGTTATACAAGCGATTGAGATATATACGGACCTGAAAAATAATCTTGGACAGAATGAGAAATAGACAACAACCCAACATGGCTGCATGTCGTCATTTCTTCCATATTTATATTTGATCTTATTCTATAATCCTAAATTCCTGGTGATAATGTTCAGCTGATGTAACTCCAAGACATCATGGTATGGTTCAAGGTTGACAGGCCCCACAACAGACTACAGGAGCAGCCAGAGTAAACGAGTGTCCACTGTCCAGCGAGTGTTACCAGGTGCATGCAGCATGGCAGATAGTTCCATTGCATATTTGCATCCATCGCGATCGATGATCGATCGCATCATACCGGGCCGGTTGCCCGTGTACTGTTAATGATCATCAGATAAGCCGAAACATCGATGGATCGAGCGTCGGCAGCACGCGCATGCAGGTGTTGTCAAAATGGGTGCCGAGACTGTCTCGAGTATCTCATCTCATGCAATGCATGTATACTGTCTGTGTTACGTCGACACACTGTCGTGTCCAGTTTTTCGATCGCAGCATAGACACATGTGATCGACCTGCGCGAGACATACTGCTAGGGAGCAGCGTCGAACGAGATGCTCCTCTCGTCGGTAGGCACCTGATGAGAGAGTGTCCATGTCATGGCCGGCATGGTCGTGGACGGCGTTCCCATGCGTGTCTCCGGCCGCCATTGGCCATCACCCCTGTGCCCTGTCATCCCTTATCGTCTCGCCCAGTTTGTATGGTCGAGCTTCTACCTACGTCCATTCAGCAACTCTCTCTCACGTCGTCCTAGATAGTGGATATCTTCTTCCTGTGGAAATTAATGGCTAACCAACGTACGTGGATTAAATAGAAGATACTTTTGTTTCTAAAATATCATAAAGGTTACGAGATATTCAAATCATGGGCAGAGATTGAGTGATTTTGTGAAGCATAGTCTCACGGTGCACTACAGGAATGGGCCTAGACGCCGACGGCCAAACCCTACGCCGAGGGCTTTTTATCGGGGCCGTCGGCGTACGGCCTCGCCAGGGCAGCGCCGGAAGCCGACCGTCGGCGTCTAGGTACCGTCGGCGTATAGGCTCCTACGCCGAGGGCCGCCGTCGGCGTCTACCGGCCCTCGGCGTAGAGGTCTCCATCACCTCCTCGCACCCGCACCGTCACCGCCCTCTCACGGCGTCGGGACGGACGCCGAGGGCCACCCTCGGCATAGGGCATGGCCACCCTATGCCGACGGCCACCCTCGGCATATAGATTTTTTTTTCTTTTTTCTCTCTCTGATATTACTTTATATTATGTTTCTATTATTTATTTACTAGTATGCATTATGTAAAAATGGTTCTATTTTTTAAGAATTCCCTAACCCTAACTCTAACCCTAACCCTAACTCTAACCCTAACCCTAACTCTAGCCCTAACCCTAACCCTAACCCTAGGGTTTCCACATACATTGCTAACGCTAACTCTAACCCTAACTCTAACTCTAACCCTAACCCTAGGGTTTCCACATACATTGCTAACCCTAACTATAACCCTAACCCTTACCCTAGGGGTAGATCTGCGGGGTCCCGCCCTAGGATCTGTATGTGGAAACTCCCGCCACGGCTCAAACGGAGCCTATTTTATGGTAAAGTATGCCCAACCTATGGTTTACATGTACATATGTCCTAAACAAAGCAAAACAAGTAAAAAAGTCCATTGGTAAACCCTCGCACGGAGAAAGCTATAGGGGTAGATCTGCGGGGTCCCCGCCCTAGGGTTTTCCAACCATCGGAGCGTCGGAATCGCTGGAAAACTTGCATATGCCCATAACATATGTGTACAATTGTGATGTAAGGTTTGGCTAACCTTGCATGTACCCGGCGTTGACGATTTCCGCATGCATGGGCTAGCACTTGGTAAAATCCAGGATCTGTATGTGGAATGGCACCAAAACTTGTGTGTGTCCACATGGCATGCACAAAAGTGATTTGAGATGGTTCTATATCCAAGGCTACCCCCCAGGTGTGTCCGGCTTCTCGGACAGGGGGTTCCTACACTTGGGCAGATTCTGCATGTATAGGGGGGAACTCCCTCGTACGTGAACCGGAGAGAAACTTGATATCATATGGGATGATTTTTGTTTCCACATGTACCTATGACCTAACCAAGCTCAAATGGAGGCATATGCCCACCGGGGGACCCCCGATGGGATGCAGTCAAAGGGGTAGACCGCGCGGTCAACAGAACTAGGGTTTCGTCGGAAATCGAGCGTCGGATCTAGGGAATGGCCCCAGAACTTGTGTGTGTCCACATGGAATGCACAAAAGTGATTTGAGATGGTTCTATATCCAAGGCTACCCCCGAGTGTGTCCGGCTTCTCGGACGGGGGTTCCTACACTTGGGCGGATCTCGCATGTATAGGGGAACTCCCTCGTACGTGAACCGGAGAGAAACTTGATATCATATGGGATGATTTTTGTTTCCACATGTACCTATGACCTAACCAAGCTCAAATGGAGGCATATGCCCACCGGGGACCCCGATGGGATGCGATCAAAGGGGTAGACCGCGCGGTCAACAGAACTAGGGTTTCGTCAGAAATCGAGCGTCGGATCTAGGGAATGGCCCCAAAACTTGTGTGTGTCCACATGGCATGCACAAAAGTGATTTGAGATGGTTCTATATCCAAGGCTACCCCCCCAGGTGTGTCCGGCTTCTCGGACGGGGGTTCCTACACTTGGGCGGATTCCGCATGTATAGGGGGAACTCCCTCGTACGTGAACCGGAGAGAAACTTGATATCATATGGGATGATTTTTGTTTCCACATGTACCTATGACCTAACCAAGCTCAAATGGAGGCATATGCCCACCGAGGGACCCCCGATGGGATGCAGTCAAAGGGGTAGACCGCGCGGTCAACAGAACTAGGGTTTCGTCGGAAATCGAGCATCGGATCTAGGGAATGGCCCCAGAACTTGTGTGTGTCCACATGGAATGCACAAAAGTGATTTGAGATGGTTTTATATCCAAGGCTACCCCCTGTGTGTGTCCGGCTTCTCGGACAGGGGGTTACTACACTTGGGCAGATTCTGCATGTATAGGGGGAACTCCCTCGTACGTGAACCGGAGAGAAACTTGATATCATATGGGATGATTTTTGTTTCCACATGTACCTATGACCTAACCAAGCTCAAATGGAGGCATATGCCCACCGGGGACCCCCGATGGGATGCAGTCAAAGGGGTAGACCGCGCGGTCAACAGAACTAGGGTTTCGTCAGAAATCGAGCGTCGGATCTAGGGAATGGCCCCAAAACTTGTGTGTGTCCACATGGCATGCACAAAAGTGATTTGAGATGGTTCTATATCCAAGGCTACCCCCCAGGTGTGTCCGGCTTCTCGGACAGGGGGTTCCTACACTTGGGCAGATCTCGCATGTATAGGGGGAACTCCCTCGTACGTGAACCGGAGAGAAACTTGATATCATATGGGATGATTTTTGTTTCCACATGTACCTATGACCTAACCAAGCTCAAATGGAGGCATATGCCCACCGGGGACCCCCGATGGGATGCAGTCAAAGGGGTAGACCGCGCGGTCAACAGAACTAGGGTTTCGTCGGAAATCGAGCGTCGGATCTAGGGAATGGCCCCAAAACTTGTGTGTGTCCACATGGAATGCACAAAAGTGATTTGAGATGGTTCTATATCCAAGGCTACCCCCAGGTGTGTCCGGCTTCTCGGACGGGGGTTACTACACTTGGGCGGATTCCGCATGTATAGGGGGAACTCCCTCGTACGTGAACCGGAGAGAAACTTGATATCATATGGGATGATTTTTGTTTCCACATGTACCTATGACCTAACCAAGCTCAAATGGAGGCATATGCCCACCGGGGACCCCCGATGGGATGCAGTCAAAGGGGTAGACCGCGCGGTCAACAGAACTAGGGTTTCGTCGGAAATCGAGCGTCGGATCTAGGGAATGGCCCCAAAACTTGTGTGTGTCCACATGGCATGCACAAAAGTGATTTGAGATGGTTCTATATCCAAGGCTACCCCCCCAGGTGTGTCCGGCTTCTCGGACAGGGGGTTCCTACACTTGGGCAGATTCTGCATATATAGGGGGAACTCCCTCGTACGTGAACCGGAGAGAAACTTGATATCATATGGGATGATTTTTGTTTCCACATGTACCTATGACCTAACCAAGCTCAAATGGAGGCATATGCCCACCGGGGACCCCGATGGGATGCGATCAAAGGGGTAGACCGCGCGGTCAACAGAACTAGGGTTTCGTCAGAAATCGAGCGTCGGATCTAGGGAATGGCCCCAAAACTTGTGTGTGTCCACATGGAATGCACAAAAGTGATTTGAGATGGTTCTATATCCAAGGCTACCCCCCCAGGTGTGTCCGGCTTCTCGGACAGGGGGTTACTACACTTGGGCAGATTCTGCATGTATAGGGGGAACTCCCTCGTACGTGAACCGGAGAGAAACTTGATATCATATGGGATGATTTTTGTTTCCACATGTACCTATGACCTAACCAAGCTCAAATTGAGGCATATGCCCACCGGGGGCCCCGATGGGATGCGATCAAAGGGGTAGACCGCGCGGTCAACGGAACTAGGGTTTCGTCGGAAATCGAGCATCGGATCTAGGGAATGGCCCCAAAACTTGTGTGTGTCCACATGGAATGCACAAAAGTGATTTGAGATGGTTCTATATCCAAGGCTACCCCCCCAGGTGTGTCCGGCTTCTCGGACAGGGGGTTACTACACTTTGGGGCATGGTAGGCCATGCATGCACACTAATTATATATATATTATGAGGCAACTTAATCAAAATGTGTTTTCATTCGAGAGA
Organism: Lolium rigidum; assembly: GCF_022539505.1. NCBI lineage: Eukaryota > Viridiplantae > Streptophyta > Magnoliopsida > Poales > Poaceae > Lolium > Lolium rigidum. The sequence continues at coordinate 373,851,096 of NC_061510.1, forward strand.
ACTTGTCAAAATTCAAGTTAATTAATTTATCACGATAATTATATAATTAATTAATAAATCTCGAGGATATGTTATATGTCACATCCTAAAATTTTCTAAATTTTGGAATGTAAAATAAAAATAAATTTAATGCTTGATTGTTTGAACTTGATTGAAATTTCACAAAGAATTAATTTTTTTAAGTAATTTACAAGTTAAATTCCAAAATAGTGTATTCAAAGACTTTTGGTTTTAAAGTATTTTCAAAATCAACATATAGGCCAAATGTATATAATGATTATTTTGTTTTCACAAAAGGATATTAAAAAGGTTTTTGCAAAATATAGAGTTTTCATAAAACTTGGTTTTGAAAAGATTTTCCAACAATGCTCTATTTTGTTCGGAGGTTTTGAAACTTATAAAAATATTTTATTTGAGAAAACATTAAACCCTAAAAGGGCACTATATAACCACATAGACATGTATGTCAAATTTTGATTTTATAAAGTTTATATTATGTCCCAAATTTTATTTTATATTAAAGTATTTTTCACGAAGAATCCAACGGTACCTTATTTGCATTTTTCCGATTTGTTTTGAAGCCCCAAAGTGTATTTCAATTTCAGTAAAAAAAAAGAAGGAAAAAGAAAAAAAAATGTCTATGCCGAGGGCCACCCTCGGCGTATAGCCGGCCCTCGGCATAGGGGGGACGCGCAGACCCGTTACAAGGGAGCTGGTCTGGCTCGACCAGCTCCCAACCCTATCCGCACCCCGCGCCGCCCGCTCCTGCCCCGCCCGCGCCGCCACGCTCCTGCCCCGCCCCGCGCCGCCACGCTCCGCCGCCGGCCGCCCGTCGCCGGCCGCCCCGCCCGCGCTGCCCCTCCCTTCCCCTTCCCCGGCCGCCCCGCCCCGTCGCCGGCCGCCCCGCCCGCGCTGCCCCTGCCCCTCCCCTTCCCCGGCCGCCCCGCCCCGGCCCCTGCCCCGCAAGACACCGCGCCCCTCCTCCCCTTCCCCGGCCGCCCCGCCCCGGCCCCTCGCCCCTCCCCTTCCCCGGCCGCCCCGCCCCAGCCACCCTCCTCCCCTGCCCCTCACCTCTCTGTAAGTTTGTTTTTTTTCATTTTTTGTAACTTTTATTTGTGGTATTGTATGCTATTTAGAAATACAAATAGAATGTAAATAGTTTGTGAAATGTGAAATGTTTGTGAAATGTGAAAATAGAAAATGTGTAAATGTGAAATAGAAAATGTGAAAATGTGAAATAGAAAATGTGAAATAGAAATACAAATAGGAAATGTGAAATGTGAAATAATTTGTTTTTTAATGAATGGAAATAGGTGCCGTCGTGACCGCCGACCTCGTGACCGCTCCGTCGTGACCGCTCCGTCGTGACCGCCGTGTCCGTGATTCTCTCCGGTCGCCGAGGGTGAGCTAAAACATCGCCTCCCCTTCTCCGCATTTTCTTATGTCACTAGATTCATTTTCCAAGTCCAGTTGCGTAACCTAGGTGTCACTTCCCGTCCGCGAGCGTTACGCGGATAAATATGCATTAGTGGTCCGCATATTTTGAACCGTAACGCTTGCGGCATTTACGGGACAGTCGGCGGATGCGTAGTTGTCTACGTTTTCCATGTTCTACTCCGGCCCGAGTCAGGATTTCGGCGGCGCCTCCCCGTTGTTCTCCGGATGCACATCCTCTCGGCTTTTTGCCGAGACGTGTATCGGGAGAGCAGCGGGGAGGTGCTGCCGAAATTCTGACTTGGACCGGGGTAGAGCATGGAGAACGTAGCCAACTACGGATCCGGCGGCTGCTAGGAGCCCACCTAGTAGAGATGTAGCTTGATGCATGTGTTTGGCCGGTAGACAATAAAAATATGATGCATTCAATTTCCTATTTGATATAAATGCTATGTCCGTGGTTTGGCTCCCAATAAAGCGAGAGGATGGCTGATAATGGATGGATGTACAATGAGCGTGTTAGTGCGACTGAGAAAACAGATGAGTGGACAAGGAAGACCCATTTTCTAGTGAATGAGTTAGCGCGTGGTACAAAGGGGCTGGTTCGGGCACTTTGCCCTTGTGTTCGCTGCGTGAAGCGTCAACGTCGTGGGAAGGATGAAATGTATAGACACCTTCTGCAATATGGGTATATGCATGGGTACGTCGCGGAAATCGACTTTGATGAGCGCGAACGTGACAGAGGTGAGGTGATGCGGCAGCGGCTCAATGGCAATGAGTACGATGGAATTAGAGACTTTCTAGATGATCTCGTCCATGCCGATGTCCCGGATTCGCCACCTCCGGAACCGGAGGCGCCGCCGGAACCGGAGGCGCCGCCGTAACCGGAGGAACCAGAGCCAACCGCGAAGGCCTTCTATGATATGATTGCCGCGGCTAAGAGGCCTCCGTACGAGGGCGCCGCGATTTCTCGGCTCGATGCCATCTCCCAATGTCTAGCCGACAAGACCCGGTACAACACCACCCGTGAGGGCTTTGAAGCAAGTCTGAAAACAACTGGTAACATGTTGCCCAAAGATCATTGTCTGCCTCAAAGCCTGCACACGACGAGGAGAATGATGAAGGACCTCAACATGGATTATCAAAGGATAGACTGTTGTCCCAAAGGCTGCGTTCTATTTTGGAGACAGTATGCGGAGGACAAGTACTTGTCCCATCCGTAAGCGAGTCTAGGTATGAAGAGGTAACGGGAAAGGATGGTCGGGTGAGGCAGTCAAGCACCGCAAAGTCGATTCTTCGATATCTCCCATTCATAAAAAGAATCCAGCGGCTTTACATGCACGAGGAGACAGCCAAACGAGATGACGTGGCACAAGTATGGGAAGAGATTCGTGGACGAAAACAAGAAGTTGAAGATGGGACATCCATCCGATGGTACGGCATGGAAGAACTTCGATACAAAACACCCGCTTAAGGCAGCCGAGGCTCGGAATGTCAGAATTGCGATAGCAACAGATGGTTTCAATCCATATGGTATGTCGACTGCCAATTACGGTTGCTGGCCCGTGTTTGTTATTCCGCTCAATCTCCCTCCCGGAGTCCTAATGACGAGGAAGACCATGTTTCGTCGCCGATCATTCCAGGCCCTCATTACCCGGGGAAGAATTTGAGTGTCTACATGCAGCCGATTGTGGAAGATTTGAACCACTCTTGGCACCACGGGACATTGACGTACGACCGAGCATCGAAGACAAACTTCTGCATGAGAGTTTGGTTGCGGTATACCATGCATGACATGCCCGGTACGCCCTAACATGTGGATGGTGTACAGCTGGTAAGTGGCCATGCCCAGTGTGCGGGCATCGGCTTGAGTTCCTTTGGCTACGAAGGGTCGCAAGTATGTTGCGTTTGACACGAATCGACAGTTCCTCAAAAGGAGGCATCCGTTTAGAGAAGACAAAAAGAACTTCAAGAAGGGCAAAGTTGTGCATGAAAAAAGATGTGCCGAAGTTTGATGGTACACTTGTTGAAGCCGAGCTACATGCTCTCGTGCCGGCAGCGACGCCAACTGGCCATCAATTTGAGGGATATGGTGTAACGCACAACTGGACTCACGAGGCGGCTTTAACGAAGCTCGAGTATTACAAGGACCTCGAACTTCCCCATAACATCGATGTGATGCACACTGTAAAGAATGTCGCGGAGTCCGTCTTTCACACATGCCTGAACATTCCCGGGAAGTCAAAGGATAATGTCAAGGCTAGAGTCGATATTGAGATCCTCCGTGATAGGGAAAAATTACACATGAAGCGTCCTATTGGCCGTCAAAAGAATTGGTTCAAGCCGCATGCCAACTTCTGCCTTGATTCCATCCAAAAGAAGGAGGCATTCAGGTGGCTCAAATACGTCGTGATGTTCCCGGATGGTTATTGCTCGAATATGAGTAAGGGAGTTAATCTTTCGACGAGAAAAGTCACCGGGCTCAAGAGTCACGACTATCATATATGGATTCAGCGGCTCATGCCGGTGATGCTTCGAGGGTATATCCCCGAGAAAGTCTGGCGAGTGCTTGCGCAGTTGAGCCATTTCTTCCGCACGCTCTGTGCTAAGCAGATATGTCCCGAGGTTATTGCAAAGCTACAACATACAGTGCCGGAGTTGCTATGCAATTTGGAGATGATATTTCCGCCAGGCTTCTTTACTCCGATGGCACATCTCATTGTGCACCTCGCCAACGAGGCACTCTTGGGTGGTCCGGTGCGGTTTCGTTGGCGCTTCTGTATTGAGAGAGAGTTTAAGTATATTCGAAAGATAACTGGAAACAAGGCCAAGATTGAAGCATGCATAGCTGAGGCAATATGCCTTCGGGAGATGGCAGATGCCGCGACAACGTACTATCCCGATGATGTTCCCACTCAGCATAACCCGGTCACTCGTTACAATGTCGACGTGCCCGAGAATGACCCCAAGCTAAAACTATTCCAATTCCCCGGTGGCAAGGCTGGTAAAGGAACAAAATATAAATTGGAGAACGAAGAGAAGGATTGTATAATGCTATATGTGCTTATGAACATGGAGGAAGTGATCCCATTCGTAAGGTAAAATGGTGAACAAATTACTTTGCAGCTAGTAACCTCGTCTCGGTCTAATGCTTATTTACTCCTTTCAGCAAATTCACGGATGAAATGTGGCCGTATGATGAATTGCCCGAACCCTCGGAGATGGACACTCTACTGAAAGAGGGTGCTCCCGGAATTAATAAAAACTTTGTGACATGGTTCATGGAAAAAGTAATTTCTAACCTTTCCTCTTACATTGCAACATGTGACTTGTCCCTCTTATTACACGTAACTAATGCACACAACAAATTTGAAATGTTCTTGTAGGGCAGTGAGAGAAACGTTGATATGATAGATGAGTTGAAATGTGTTTCCCAAGGTTGTAGCCGTGAGGTGACCAAGTATGAGAAGTATGATGTGAATGGGTTTCGCTTCCACACGGAGACGCACCGTAAGGGCCGGGCGAATCCCAAAACGATAAATACCGGGGTCTTCACCAAAGGAGCCAACAACTTTGATTACTACGGAAGGTTACAAAGTGTATACGAGTTGACATTCAATCGTACGAACGTGCAACTCAATATCGTCGTGTTCAAGTGTCATTGGTTCGACCCAATAGGTGGACAGAGAAGTGATAAGTCCATTGGGTTAGTTGAAGTTAAGCCTTCAACCACCTATAGCGGAGCCGATGTCTTTGTTGTGGCTCACCAAGCCAAGCAAGTTTATTATTTGCCCTACCCATGCCAGAAAGCGGAACTCAAGGGTTGGGAAGTCGTCTTCCGAGTATCGCCACATGGTAACCTACCGATTCCCTCTGAGGATGATTACAACAACATTGACCCCGTGACATACGAGGGGATTTTCTATCAAGAGGAACAGGACTTCGGGGAATATATTTTAGAACCGTTTGTTCAAGAGGACCTCGGGAACGATGCGTAAACTCGTGGTGAGTCAGTGGTGGATCTAAAGGACATATCTATGCTGGAGAAGTTACTTGAGGCGAATGACAATTATGATGAGCCTCCACCCGTCGACCCTTCAACTTTGTACTCACAAGATAGTGATAGTGATAGTGATCCAGAGAAAGAGAAAGAGAAAGAGAAAGAGACGGAGTATGAGAGTGAGCGTGAGAGCGATGATGGCTGGTGAGGGTCTTTTATTCTTAGTATTTATTTGTCAACATGCTTCTTAATTGCATTGTGCCTTTTATTCTTAGTATTTATTTGTCAACATGCTTCTTAATTGCATTGTGCCTTTTATTCTTAGTATCTACATTTTATTATGTCAACCTGCTTTTTAATTGCATTGTGCCTTTTATTCTTAGTATCTTCATATAATATGTCTTTGTGCTTAACTGTTTTATTCTTCTCAATGCAGGTGACTGAACAATATGAGCAGCGGCAAGGCAGACTCCGAGAGCTTGCTTAAGACGCTCTCGCAGGTGAAGAGGAATATTCCTAGACCACCCACTAGACGGAGTGATCGAGCCCCGGTGCGCAATCCGCGTTACGACGATGGTACCGATGGAGGACGAGGACGAGGAGGACGAGGAGGATGAGGTGGAGGACGAGGAGGACGAGGTGGAGGACGAGGTGGCGCCGGGGTACACATGGACTTTGACGAGCCACCCTCCGCTTCTGGCGACGTGGCTCCTGAGTTGTTCCTAGAGGGTCCGTCTAGTGGGGAGGTGGAGATGGAGGCAGAGTCTACACACGAGTCGGACTCTAGGGCTGAGTTGGAGGTGATGGAGGATGGGGGTGCGCCGAAGCCCTTGAAGCTTCGTGGAGAAGCTAGAGTCCCCGATGCGAGGAAGGAGCCGAAGACCCATGATGACAAGGCCCTTATTATTCCTTCGAGCGATGAGTAAGTGTACTACTTCAGAAATTTCGAACATGTATTTTCATCTTGGGCATAATAAACAATTTGGCATGTGTACTAATGTGTGATTTATTTGCAGCAATCGGACATGGGATGCCAAGCCCCCCGCATGCCTAACGGCTTGCTTGGGGCTCGATTAAGAAGTTCCGGCCCGGCAGATACACTCCCCTTAGCACGGTCCCCGGTGGCGCGACGAAGCTAGCCACTACTTGGGCGGACTATGAGGATGCCCCTGCCGTAGGCTTCGCGACACTGCTGAGGCTGTGACCACCAAGTTCCGGGTAAGGCATATATTTCTCGAGCACCGTTCATAGTTAATGACCCTAATGTGCTAACTCATGACTTTCACAACTGATTTATGCATGATTGAAGTGCTTCTATCGTGTGGACCTGGAGCATGACACGCAGGCGCGTCTCACTTTGCGTGGCGCTTGCGAGAGGTTGACACCGCAGCAGTGGTACAACCAAAAGTTCACCAGCGCTAGTGCCTTCTGGGCTAACAAGGGTAAGAGGGTCAAGAAGGAGTACTATGTTGGTAACCAGCCTACGGATGAATGGGCAATGACCATTGAGGAGTACATGTCGGTGAGTAAAATGTCAATGAGATTCTACATTGCTGCTAAGTTTTCATTGGATTATCTTGAGTTGAGTATTGCGTTTTCAGGTTTGTCCCGAGTGGGCCGAGCAGCATAGGGAGGCATGGGAGGAGCTGATTAGGGCGAGGTGGCTCAGGGAGGATGAGGAGTTTGCAGCCGTGTCGAGGCGGAACATGGAGAACCGAGGCACCGGTGGCACACACTGCGCGGGAAACCGCGACTACACCCGCTACAAGGGGAAAATGGTATGTATATACATTGAACGACCTTCTTTCATTTCCCGTCATGTTACATTTGTGGTACGCATAACTTTTCTTTTCGCGATGCAGGTGGCCGAGGCAGCACCTGGGGTGGTGCTTCATGATGCCCAGATATATGACATGATGCGGACGAAGAAGAAGCCCAATCCCGCATTGCCTCAGCCACAATACTACGACAATGCCAAGGCCGCCAAGGAGGACTACTGCGACATGGTCAAGTCTCGTCACCCCGAGGTGGATGACCCCTTGAGCATTCCGGTCGACGAGGAGTCGTTGGTCCTGTCGGGCGCGCGGCGTCCGCATGGCCGTTACCCCTTTCTGAATAAGGCGGTCAAGCCTACCCTAGCCACGAGCTACACGCGTCTCAAGCATACCCTCACCGCCGACAGCCCCCAGCCCTCGTCCACGGCCTGCTCGTCCACCCGCCTACGATGTAAGTTTTCCTCATTTTCATCCTCTTTCCGGTTTTCCTTCCTACATGGCTAAGTGTTTACGAGATTCATTGTTTCTGAAATTGTAGCCTGAGTTCGAGGCGGCCTTCGAAGCCTGCAATGAAGCGTATCAGCAGGCCGCTGCGCAGTGGAATAGGCAGAATACGGCCTACATGGCGTATATAGGAGTAAGTCTGAATCTTTCTTCTCCGCTAGTAGATGACAAGTCTCAGTTTGATGCTTTATTTCTGCAAAGCCTAACTTGTAACCTATCTTGCAGGAAATGATGATCTCTATGTCTACTGGTACACCGCCACCGGCTCGAGTTACCGTGGCGGGGGACATGCCTATCATGCCATCGAAGGCAGCTTTCGCTGCGACTTACTACGGATCCACACCGGAGGTAAGTTCTTTGCCAAACCGGTAGTTACCACTTTCCTTTGCCTCGCAAGTTGCTAACATGTAGGGAACACGTAGGGAACGGGATGGTCCGGGAACCAGTGCATCGCCGGGTGGGCGCGAGGTCACACCGGTTCATGAAGGTGGTCGGTCTCCCGGGCGTTCGCTGGTGCCTCTCCGTCGACTACTCCCGGGACTACTCCCGGTGCCTCTCCGTCGACTTCTCCTGGGCGTAGCACCGGTCCTTCTCCAGGTGGTTCTTCTGCAGCTTCTACCGGAGCGCAACCCCGGGCTGCTCGTTTCGCCAACGATGTGGGCGGACACACCCCGCCCGGGTCCTTCCTCCGCTAGTCAGCTTAGAACTAGGGTTTGCTTGCTACTACTATGTATTTGGATGACATGACACTCTCCTCTTGTATGCTATTATGTGCACCATGTATGCTACTATGTGGATTTCATGCTATTTATGTGAATTATGGTGAATTATGGTGAATTTGGATGAATTTCGATGAATTTTGATGTATGAACTGCTGTACTGTCATAACTGAGCTGGTAAACAGTGGATTGTGAAAAGCTGGCGAAAAAAAAATAGCGCAAGCCTACGCCGAGGGCAATGCCGTCGGCATAGAGGCATGGAGCGACCATATGGTCACGTCTATGCCGACGGCATTGCCCTCGGCATAGAGGCCTGCTGCGACCCTCGGCGTAGCCCTTCTCCACGTTGCCCAGCCGCGCGCCACGTAGCCTGCATGGCCCATGCATATGCCGAAAGTGGTGCCGTCGGCGTAGAGGGGCAGCTGGCGTCGCCACGAAGCGCCACGTCGCGCACGGACGAGCAGGCCGCCTGCCCTATGCCGAGGGCAGTGCCGTCGGCGTATACTGGCGCCCCGTTAACGGCGACGGCGCCACGGCACGAGACGCCGAGGGCAGCGACGCCGAGGGTACAAGCGCGCCGTCGGCATAGGCTGCGTACGCCGACGGCAGGGACTACGCCGACGGCGCCGTGCCGTGTGCCGAGGGACCTAGAAGCCGAGGGGCTACGCCGAGGGCTGCCGTCGGCGTAGCCTACGCCGAGGGCCAGGCGCGGCTACGCCGAGGGCAGCTGGCCGTCGGCAGCGAGCTCCATTCCTGTAGTGGTGACTTCGCCTATGTGAGTGCATCCAAATCAAGAACCAATGGGCACGATTGATCCAAATTATGTACTCAAAATTTAAACTATTCAGAAAAAATGAAAAAATCCAAAAACACACACGATCATTAAGTATTCAAGGAAATTTATTTTCATTTGAATAAATGGTTTTGCAATTTAATTACCTTTCATCTCCCAGGAGCATATGCTTCCCTGTGAGACAAATGATGCTCATGACATTTAAAAAAATCTGAAAATAAGGTTTCACATAGTCACACTAGCCACACACCCGGCCGAGAGAATCTTTGTTGAACACACTATAACCGGCGGCACACATATGCTACTAGACATGTTGTTTAACCAGTACTTGGGCGCCATCCAATAATCTAGGAAGAAAAACGGCAGCACGATACATCAAACCAGAAGAACGGGTGATCACAATATTTTTTGCGGTGGACAATAAATCAGGTCAAAGCATCGAATAACAATCCACTAGAAGTTAATCCATCGGTTTGCAAGAAAAATACAGAATGTTCATGTTAGAATATAATTATCTCATATAAGGCCGACCCACAAACCTTAGTGGCTTTTTACGTGGCAAAATTTCAAGTCAAAGTAAGTTAAAATTCGTCAATGGAGTCAAAGAGTCAACAACTAAAAGAAGAATATACAATATAGAAGTGAATATCAAAGGAATAATTCAAGAAAAAAGAACTAGTTTAGTGAGTAAGGAGTGTGCTAGTCTGCTCAAAGCATGCACCCAAAGATGGTCACAAACGAGTTGAGTAGGGGTGGACCGAACTCAAATATCACAAATCTTTTTGAAATGTGAGCAAAATGTTGAAATATTTTGGATTAACAACAAAGTGTCCCACTCAAAATTTCTTCATACTTACTGATTCCTAGTTATGCCTAATACATCCTAATTACTACATGATTTTAGTTGTTTCATGCCTAAAGAACTATGTTTATATGATATTTCTTTAATATAAAACAATCCACGTCGTTATTCTCATGTTGTGTGCATGTTGTCTGGAGTTTTCAAACATCGCCTTTGTTTTTCACTTGGCATTCGTAAACCTCAACAACATTCAAGGTAAAAAATGAATCTGCAAATGTCAATTGAACCATGCTTTATCAATAAGAAAGTATCTTGGATTCTGTTGCCTGCCAAAGCCCACCGGCGAGCAGTGGTTAAGCAACACGAAGAGCCGGGAGGCTTCCAAGGCGGCAGTGGGCCCTGGTCCCTCGACGTCGTCCCGCAAATGCTCCGGCACACGACCTGGCGGCTGCAAGGGTGCCACTTGACCTATACCTGGTCAGGAAGGTGTGGATTGCTTCGATTAGTTCCCTGCATGGCAGACACGTAAACATTAAATACGAGCCCTATCGGCTCTCAGGTCGTCCCATGGTTCATGTTGGATATTCAATGACATGGGGATCCTGCTTGATCACGACAAAGCTAAACCAATCTACGACAGTTTAGGGTTTTCACCGTATGATCGGAACATCCTACGCGTAGTTGAGCCTAATAGACACGAAAGATAACGGAAAGCTAACCCTAAAAGAGGCCTAAAAACCAACATAACGTTAATTCCCGGAACATCCCTCTTAGGACCAGCAAACCATACCTAGCGCACTACCGGATCGTTCAACCCGTTTGCAAGGCCTAACCATACAGATATTAAACTAATCCTTGATGAACAAGGAGTACCTATAACAGATCGGATCTACTAAGTCACGAACAAGCAAGATGCTGCCCTTACACCTAGATAGGTGCAAGGGCAGCTAGGTGTTGAGGGACGGCATAGCTAAGCAGATATATGCAAGAAAAGCATCTACGCAAGCCCCAGAACACCTATGGTAAATAGTGCTACTCGCCATCAACAACGCTTCAGTACGAGCAACACAAGGTAAACGAATAAACGTAATGCTGCCTAGATCGCAAGATGCGATCTAGGCAGCATGATGCTTACCCGGGAGAAACCCTCGAAAGAAGGGGTGGCGATGCGTCTGATTTGTGTTTGTTGTGAACGTGATTGTCCTCCTTTTCTGATAACCCTAGATACATATTTATAGTCCAAGGGACTTTCTAATTCAGGCGTGCATCTAACCGTGCACGAGTTAAACTCTATCTTTTAATCTAACCTACAATGCGATCTACTATATTACAGATACATGAGCAATTAAGCCCAAACTCTTCGCGCAAGGCCGCTTCAAAGATGCTCCACGTGTAATCTTCAAAGCTCATCTTCACTTACGGCCCATCTCCTGATTTGGCCAAAATCCGGTGATAACACATGCCCCCCTGGTTTTGGTAATGATAATTTCAAAACCACTCTGTTTTTCCTTCGAAGGGTCATGTCGTGGCAGAGCAGAACCGTCGCAGTATTTTCTCATCATGACGACTTGCCTTCCCAACTTCTCTGCACGATTTGACAGTTTTGGCACCACGCCCTCGAAAACTGTTCGACAATTAAATTTCCATCTCCTTTTATTTAACCGCATCGAACAGTGCTTCTCTTCGTCCCCTTCGCGCTAGCACCCCAAAAGCCATCCTCTGCCACCATGTCTTCTTCTTCTTCCTCCTCTGCTGCATCAAACCTCTCTGTCCAATCCTCCCCCCTCCGAGAGCCGACGCCAGAGTGGGACCCGCAAGAGGCCCACGCGGCCAACATCCGCCGCGCCATAGCCGACGGGGACGAGTCGAGCCACGACTCCTCCGTCTGGTCCGAAGATGACCTGTCCTTGACGGACGGGGAGAGCGACCTCCGCTTCCTCGCCATTGGGGAATCGGAGGAGGAGTGCGACGACGATCGTTACTCCTGGGACGGTTTCTCCTCCGCCAAGGAGGTGAAGGAAGAAGAAGAGGAGGAGGACAGCACCTCCTCCGACGAGCCGCCGGCCAAGCGCTTCTGCCCTTGGCCGGGCAACCTTAGTGACTTCGACAGCGACGAAGACGACGCTGGCGAGGAAGATGAGGACAACGAGGGTCCTCCAGGTGGTCGCGGCAGCAGCGACGACGAGTCCGCCGAAAGCGCCGACAGCGGCGACGACGGCGATGACGAGGGCAACAATAGCCCCTAGATAGGATCCTAGAATAGGATCAGTAGTAGTAGGAGGGGCAATGCATCCCCCTAGGACTTCCTTTTGAGAGCAATCAGCTCTTTTTGTGTAAGAAATCTGATTATCAATGAAGAAATTTCCCCAATTTGACTCTGCCGATTCCTTGTAAATTGATGTAGCCGATTCTCCCTTGTGTTGATCTTGCCGATTGTCACCCTGGTTGATGCTTAATGAGCCGATGGCAAAACTCCTGCATTAACGCCTCCAGGAATGCTTTTAGGACCATAGCTGAAACAACTTGACGTGGAAGCTGACACACCTGTATAACAGGTACCGTTTGCTCACAACTTTCCATGTGACGCTCTGTTTTCTCGTAGCAACAAACTGGCCCAGAGCCTATCAACGATAACGGCTCCTTCTTCAAACTCTTTAGACCGACTCCAACGGTTCTTCTCTTCAATAATTCACCACTGTTTTACAACAACTGTGGTGCAGAGCTAGCCGATTTTAACCAAAATCGTCTCCCAAGAGCAAAGGATTTTTAGAAGCAGCTGCCCCCCGAGCCTCAGTCAAGGCGAGAATAGCAGCAAGGAAGGTAACTGCCAGGAAAGCACCAGGATTTGATGTACCACAAAGGCTTAACAGGACCAGAAAATCCCTTCTCCGAACCAAGAAGCTTCTCATGCCACGGCTTTTTAAATCCTCCTGGCTCAATCCTTATGATTCGCTGTTCAGATTAGTTCACCATCCTTGATGATGACTCTGCAGTTGAAGCCCTGGCCAATCGCGAGGCCTGATCAAGTGGCAGCTTAAACTCTGTATTTCTAAAGTCGATGTCCGAACATCGGCTGAGCCGAAATTTTTTGTATTTTCGATTTTTTATTAGCCGATCGATTCATGAATCGACTCTGCTGGGTACATACTTCATGGTGTCTTGTACCTTCTCCGTGTGTATGCCCCCCGAGCCGAATCCTTCAAGTGATTGAAGATATCGGCTTTTCAGCCAATTCAGGCTTGTCTCACAAATTACCATGTTAAAAACATGGCAACTAGTAAATGTGGTGAGACTGATTTTAGCCGATTGCTCGAGTCGGCTTCCCTTGCAGTTGTTGATCCAACTATTTGCTGGTAAATGTTGGCCATGGCTTATCCCCAGGACCAATCCTGATCTCTTCTAGTCCGTCAGATGTTGTAAACTCATATCCCAGCTTCCTATCGTCTGCCAAATCATTGATGAACACCGGCAGAAGGTATGGTGCGGATGATTTTGGCCGATCTCTAGAATCGGCCTCCTTTCCTACTGCAATGTTTACTGAGAGCTTACAATTTCCTGGTACTCTGATAATGCTCCATGGCTTACTTGAGGTGAAATCCTTGCTTTTTATTTTTTGGGGCCGATCGCAGGGATCGGCCTCGCCACGTACGTCCGTAGACTCAGATCTTGCTACTCTGTCAGGCCAGTGGATAAGACCAGCCTTAACCCGTTTTTTGTAGCTTCGATGCGCTCGCAGTCGTCCAGATTGATTCCAGAGAGCGGCTCTTGGTCGTTTGCTTCCCAGATGTTCATGGCAGCCAAAGAGATATCAACTGACTCGTCTGCATGAACAACCTCCACTTCATCTCCATCCCATTGTATGATGCACTGATGCATTGTGGATGGAATGCAACAGTTAGCGTGGATCCAATCCCTTCCTAACAGCACAGCATAAGTGCTCTTGCTGTCGACGATGAAGAAGGACGTGGGGATGGTCTTTCGGCCGACAGTTAAGTCCACGTTCAGAACCCCGTTGGCTTCTGACGGTTGGCCGTTGAAGTCGCTTAGCGTGACGTTGGTCTTGATCAGATCTTCAGTAGAACGTCCCAAATGTCGTAACATGGAGTACGGCATTATGTTGACTGCTGCTCCCGTGTCAACCAGCATCTTGCTAATTAATAGGCTGCCCATTGATATAACCCTTTAGGTATAGGGCCTTGAGATGCCTGTAGCTCTTTTCTTTTGGCTTCTCGAAGATAACTGGTCGTGGACCGCAATCAAACTGCGCCACTGATACCTCTTCATCTCTCGGAGCACAAAATTCTGACAGGAGAACGAACACCATGTTTGTATCAGCCGATGTCCCTGCATCGGCTTTTGTCTGCTTGGGTCGCCACACTTTCTTTGGTGGGCGAGCCTCTGTCTCGAGCGTTTGCTGAATTTTCACGGCCAGATCAGGCCGTGCCTTCCTCAACGTGTACAGGTACTGCGCCTCGGCTTCTTCCAAGTTCCTTAGCCGCTGCACTCTGCGCTTTTGGGAGTGGCTGAGCCCATCAGGACACCACCTTGGCCGGTGATATCTATCTTCTTCTTCTGACTCGTTGAAGTCTTCATCTTGAGATGACTCAGCTCGTTTGTTCTGAGGTGGGAGATGTCCTAGTCGCTCGAACACTGAAACTTCATTTGTTCCCCTCCTCTTCTGTTTGCATTCTGGGTAGTTCTCGATTGTAGGCAATCGGCTCATTCCTGAGTCCCAGCAATGTTTGAAGAAAGGACAGTTCCAGTGCCTATCCACGTCCTCTCGCTCTCTTGACCTCCCTCTATCGTGACACTCATACCCTTCGTGTCGACGGTATTTCCTGTTGTCTGCATCAGACCGACGATATCTATCATCATCCTTGTCGTAGCGCCGACGTCGGTCGTACTGCTGCTCATACTTGTTGAGGAGATGTGCGGAGAGTGGTCGTTGATACCGGACGCTTATCACCTCTTTCTCGCTAAATACCGTCTCGTCGTCGGGGTCGGGGCCGGTCGCGTGGATCGGCCTCCTTCTTATCCTTGCCACGAGAGTGACTACTCTCTGGCTTATCACCTTCATAGCGATCCGCAAACCCTGTCACATTGATACCAAACGAGAAACCTGGCTCGCGTCTTATGCACTAGCTGAGATCGATCATGTTGACTTCCGGGAACGGCTGCGTGTCAACTCTCATGGCAAACTGACCGAATAGCAATCGGTCTTGCTCTATCGCCATCTGAATCTGTCCGCGAAGGACTTTGCAGTCGTTGGTGGCATGGGTGAACGTGTGATGCCACTTGCAGTATGGCTTGCCGTTCATCTCTTGTGGCGTGGGGATTTTGTGACCTTCGGGTAACTTCAGCTGCTTTCTCCTTCAGCAAGCAAATCAAAAATCTGCTCCGTTTTGCTCAAATCGAAGTCGAACCCCTTTGCAGTGCCCCGGTTGTTTCACCCACTTGCAGGACACGGGTTTTGCCCCCCGAGTCCACTCAGCTACGGCGACCTCCTGATCTCCTTCGAAATCTTCATCTTCGTCTGTCTCGATCAGGGCGACGCGCTTGTATTTGTCCTGGTACAATTCTGGATGGCGTTGTTCATATGCAGTCAACTTCTGAACCATGTGCGCCAGTGAACTGTACTCTGCTTGGAAGGTCGGATCTTTGAGCGGCGCCGATAATCCTGCTACCGCCAGCTCGATCGCTTCCTTCTCGCTAGGCGAACCGAATAACATCGGTTCTCGACGGTCCCGAACCTCTCGGATGTACTCGCATACCGTCTCTCCTCGTCTCCGCCGAACTTGGGTTAGATCGGCAAGGCTAGCTTCCGTGGCTTCTGAATGGTATTGTTCATGGAATTGCTCTTCTAGCTGCTTCCACGTCCGAACCGAGTTTGGTAGCAACGAGGTGTACCACCCAAAGGCTGGACCCGTGAGAGACTGCGAGAAGAACCTCACGCGTAGCTCATCTGAAGCTGAGACCATGCCCAACTGCGCCAAATATCGGCTTACGTGTTCGATCGAGCTGGTTCCTTCTGATCCACTAAATTTTGTGAAGTCAGGGAGCCGATACTTAGGTGGCAGCGGGATCAGGTCGTAGTCGTTGGGATACGGCTTGGAATAGCCGATCATCCTCTTCTTCGGCAATATGCCGAACTTGTCTCTCATGATGGCGGTGATCTCATCCACCGTAGGAGCTGCGAAGCCGATCGTTCATAACTTGTCCCGGTGGCATATTTAGTTAGCCACGCCTGTTTTTCACAGATCTCGCTCCAAAACCGCTTCTCGCTCCAGCCGACTCCTCCTCGCCGTGACAGTCCTTCCTGCTCGTAACCTCGGGTCATCCAGTTGTTGCAGTCCGGCACGTATGTACACACGTATCCATGTGGAACTTCCTTGGGCGGCTCATACAGGAATTGGTAGTCGCCTGGATCACCTCCCTCCTTGTAGACGACATACGCCGGTGAACCTTGTTGCTGTGGAGCTGCAAACGTGTGTTGCAGTGGTGGCCTTGTGTAGAGCGGTACCTCCCCTTGGTGAGTTCCTAGAGCAGGACCTGACGGAGAGTACTTGTGCTTCGTGACTTCTTGCACCACATTGAGCGCGACACGCTCCAGAGTATTCACCAAGCTCTCAGCATGCCGATGAAGAGAGTGCGCAACGGCATAGTTTACTTCCCCGTCGCAGGGCTCGGTACGTTCGTCCGAAGGGAGAGATAGATCTAGTCCATCTAGCGCGCCTTCGGGTTGGAACCCTTTGAACTTGATCCCGTGCGAACGGGTTTTCTCGAAAGCGCCGATGAGCTCGGCTTCCAAGATTGCCTTGAGATCATGATATTTCTTCTTATGCTCAGGAGGCAGATCCTCATACTTGACTGGTTCTCCCGCAATCTGAGGTGCAGATGACGACATGGTTGTTGCGGAAGATTGTCCCGATGTCCCACCAGGCGTGCCAGAATGTGTTGCCTGCCAAAGCCCACCGGCGAGCAGTGGTTAAGCAACACGAAGAGCCGGGAGGCTTCCAAGGCGGCAGTGGGCCCTGGTCCCTCGACGTCGTCCCGCAAATGCTCCGGCACACGACCTGGCGGCTGCAAGGGCGTGCCACCCGACCTATACCCGGTCGTGAAGGTGTGGATTGCTTCGATTAGTTCCCTGCATGGCAGACACGTAAACATTAAATACGAGCCCTATCGGCTCTCAGGTTGCTCTCGTGGATCGGCTCAAAGAGCCGATCGCCCCATGGTTCATGTTGGATATTCAATGACATGGGGATCCTCGCTTGATCACGACAAAGCTAAACCAATCTACGACAGTTTAGGGTTTTCACCGTATGATCGGAACATCCTACGCGTAGTTGAGCCTAATAGACACGAAAGATAACGGAAAGCTAACCCTAAAAGAGGCCTAAAAACCAACATAACGTTAATTCTCGGAACATCCCTCTTAGGACCAGCAAACCATACCTAGCGCACTACCGGATCGTTCAACCCGTTTGCAAGGCCTAACCATACGGATATTAAACTAATCCTTGATGAACAAGGAGTACTTATAACAGATCGGATCTACTAAGTCACGAACAAGCAAGATGCTGCCCTTACACCTAGATAGGTGCAAGGGCAGCTAGGTGTTGAGGGACGGCATAGCTAAGCAGATATATGCAAGAAAAGCATCTACGCAAGCCCCAGAACACCTATGGTAAATAGTGCTACTCGCCATCAACAACGCTTCAAGCACGAGCAACACAAGGTAAACGAATAAACGTAATGCTGCCTAGATCGCAAGATGCGATCTAGGCAGCATGGTGCTTACCCGGGAGAAACCCTCGAAAGAAGGGGTGGCGATGCGCCTGATTTGTGTTTGTTGTGAACGTGATTGTCCTCCTTTTCCGATAACCCTAGATACATATTTATAGTCCAAGGGACTTTCTAATTCAGGCGTGCATCTAACCGTGCACGAGTTAAACTCTATCTTTTAATCTAACCTACAATGCGATCTACTATATTACAGATACACGAGCAATTAAGCCCAAACTCTTCGCGCAAGGCCGCTTCAAAGATGCTCCACGTGTAATCTTCAAAGCCCATCTTCACTTACGGCCCATCTCCTGATTTGGCCAAAATCCGGTGATAACAGATTCATGCTGATATTACAATACCAACGAGCAAATAAACAACCAACACCACTGAAGTTCACGAAAAAATAAACATATATAGCAGCTTGCATACAAGTAGAATAACAACAAACAATAAGGAAAACCCCTTCCAAGTCATGTACACAACACCATTATGTACAACAACACTTCACAAGTTCTCTATTGGGAGCTTGAGCTTGGACACTAAGATGTCAAGTCGGATCATAGTTCATTTTATCAATTATATTTTAAATTGTGCAGTTAAATTTGGTACTGTACTAGAAATCATAAAATGATTTGCATCTCTATTGAACACCAAGCTTCCATAATTTTTTTTTTGAGAAACACTGTACAAACGCAGGCGCTCACATAGACGCGCATACACTCACCCCTATGAACGCACACACGCACACCCTACCCCTATGAGCACTATGTTGCAGAGTGGGCCACAAGACATTCATTCACCATGGAGACAAAGCATAAAAATGTGTCGAGAGAACTTCAACAACAGTTTAAAGATATTCTAGTATCAAAATTGTGGTTTGGAGTTTGGACATGATGATACAAGGAAGCCTTCTCCAAGGAGAAGCCAAACGGATTACATATTCAAAGATGGTGGTTATGCTTGTTGTTGTCTTCGAAAATATCCGGACAAAACATTTGAATTCAAATCAAGCGTCACAGGAAGTTCTGCCTTCCACTTGTAATTAAAGCATGCACTCCCTAACTCAGGCCGGTCGCCGCCGCTGACAGAGGATCGATCACGGGCGGACAGACAGGCCGGTCGACGCGCGGTGGTGCCCGGTGATAGGCGCCGCTGCCGCAGGACGCAACGAGGAAGAGGACCTGGCCACGGCGCGGGGCTTCCCGGACGCGGTGCGCCTAAGCATCTGGCACATGCCCTCGGCGACGCGCTCCGCGGGGCCAGCTCGCCTGAGCATGCGGCAGAAGGCCATGTGAGCGCGCACGGCCTCCTCCATGCCCGCCCGCTTGCGGCCGGCCTCGTACTTGACGGACTCGGAGCATAGCCCGCACAGCCACCGTCCGCAGAAGTAGGCCCTGACGCCGCCGATGTACTCGCCGGTGCACTCCTCCTCCAGCCCGCAGCAGTCGCAGCTCACCACGGCCGACGACTCCACCGCGTCCATGTTTAGCTACGAGTTGGACTGGTTAGCTCTGTTCAATGCTCGACCGATCGTGTGTGTTTTTGTGCTGTGCTTTGGTTGTGCATCGGTTGGTTCATTTATATATTGTTCAGGAAGGCGAGGGCGCCTTAGAGGAGTTAGAGCCCTCGCTGTCATGGCGAGCCGGACCTGAGCGTAATGTTTCCACGAAGAAAGTTGTTTTCTCACATGGAGCCACGTACCTGATGTGTTGCCCGTTGCTGGCTAGGCCGTTTACACTCTAGCTGGAGTATTTAATTTTCACCCAGGTTTTTGTATGCTGCTAATTGGTCATCTATTAATTCAATTTGCCCTCATGGGAAGGGAACAGAAGAACATTTCGTCCAGCTAGCTGTTTCGTCTAATTTGCCATGATGGGGTAGACAATTTGGGCGCTTCCCTGGAACGAGCTGTCTATATATCAACCTCACAATAGATCTTTGTGGAAATATAATGAACAAATATGCTCACACTTCAATCTTCGAACCGACCATCTCCAATTGCTATTTTGTGACTTAATATATACTTCGTGCGTCTCCATTTATGTGGCGCACACTTATCGCGATACATGTTTAACCATTAGTTTGAACAAGGAAACATGGGTTATATGTCACAAATGTTATAACATCGGATTCATATTCGAATAAACTTTCTGGTTCTAATTTTTTATGACACATGACTCATATATTATTGGTTAAGTTAGTGGTCCAACTTGAACCGAGAAATGAGGTTCCATGTAAATATGGACGGATCTTGTATTATTAATCATGTTTGTATTGACCTTGAATACTTCCTTCGGGATCTGCGCGGAAGAATTGATATCCTGCCATAGATCACATGATAAATCGGTACCAACTCGTTCCATGTACCATTCGTTGCTTCTATTGATGAGCAAGTGGAACCCAGTTAGCGAAACTTACAAACATACAAACATGTTTTGGTACTAGTCAATCAACTGAGTCTCCTTTTGTGCTTCATCGGTTGATTTTTTTAATCATGTTTCTATTTTCTCCATCATGTTTTAATGACCTGCCGTTGGTGGAGGCGAGGCAGGCCAGAGACAAAGGGTTTATTGATGACGATTGGGGTAGGGGTGAAAAAGGTTTGAACAATTTTTGTCTAGTTTGGAGGGAAATTTGAAATAAAGTCGGCTTATAACTGTACTAGAAGGATGCGTCTGTGCGTGTACTATGCCACGGACACACAAACATTGTACGAACAAGAACATTTTATGCTAGCTTAGATGGGTTTTGGTAGTTGAGAAGAAATTGAGTAGTGGTGTGATATGTCGGGGTTGACCGTGGGACACGAGACAATAGAATGAGGGGGATTAGGAGAGATCCGTTGGATCTACGTTTTTAGGTTTGCATTTTCCTACATGTTAAAGTTTAGAAGAGTAACATTAGAAGATGAGTGAACGGATGACTGCCAACTCAATTTTTATAAGTAGAAAAGGTGAATGGAAACATTACAAGAAATCCGACATCCCCGGACGAGCTGACAATTTCATGGAATAGCCCCACAAATATGCCATTGTGATGTTTTTCCACCGTCACATGCATCTTCCTGGAATGTGTATCATATATTTGTCGTTGTGACTATGCACGCAAAAAGTGTCACGGAATATGGACATCGATGATGTTTTGTACATCAACCACCTATTGGTGTTTCCGTGACGGCGGATAACATCACATATTAGGTGGGAGTAGTACATTGTATACCATTTCTGGTGACGATATAATGTCACTATTTGATGCCACACTAGGAATTGGTAAACCATCCCACAACTAGAAGCGTCATGGAACGCTCCCGTAACGCTCCTCTCCTTCCGTGGCGCACAGGGTGCCGCCGATAGATCAGAGCCAGCCACCCCAGCACTCCCTCCCCTTGATCCCCTCTTCTTCTTCGATGCCGCCGGCGCCGGCCGCGGTGGCGGCGGCCCCTAGTACCGAACGGTGCTAGGGGAGGTGAACATGGCGGCCATCTCCTCGATGCGGTTGTTGTTGGTTCGTCGAGGACGGACATGGGCGATGGTCGGGGCGGCGTTCCCCGACCAGGCGGTATTGAAGGCACTCTTCACCGGGCCTTCGTGGCTGCAAGTGGAGGAGGTCTTCCGTGGGTCTAGGCTATCCGCCTAGACCGGTCGTCCTCCCGGTGGCGCGAGCGGGCGTTGGGCGTCGTGACCAGGTCGCTGGTCTGGCCGGCGCTCACGGGCAGAGCGGCCTCGTGGAGGCGGCGGTGAACCGTTGGTTCGGACTTCGATCCGATCGGTGGGGATCTGGGCAACCGGACAATATGGGCTTTTTGTCCAAGATCTGGGCTAGAGTGGTCCATCCATGGAGATGTGGGTTCTGATGTTGGCTTCACCACGCCG
Organism: Lolium rigidum; assembly: GCF_022539505.1. Classification (NCBI taxonomy): domain Eukaryota; kingdom Viridiplantae; phylum Streptophyta; class Magnoliopsida; order Poales; family Poaceae; genus Lolium; species Lolium rigidum. Next base: position 373,872,783 of record NC_061510.1, read on the forward strand.
ACGAATCATCTTTCTGGATTGCCATCTCTTAGATAAGCTCTGCTCGAATAAAGGTCGTGGTCCTCGGATTTCTCGTGCGCCAGGACGAAGATCTTCTTTTTGCATGTCCGTCTCGATTTGGCTGGATGTTGAGTTCCGGAAGGCTCCGCTGGAAAATGTAACAGCGCTCGTGCCTAGTTTGCTGGTTTGGATGGTATGCGGTCGTGCGTACCCATGCTTTTATTCCGACCGTTTGGTTCTGGAGGGAGCAACGCGAAGCTCTGTTCTATTTTGCCATCAAATGACATTTTGTTCCATTGCGTATCAGAGACGGAGAATTTCTTGAAGGCCGGATTGGAGGATTAGCGGCGGAGGATCGAGTTGTGGTGTTGTTGAGGGATTTGCATGGTTTTCTGGTCCTTGTTACAACAGTATGCAGCACAGGTGAAGTTCAGAGTCCTACCTTTCAGGATGAAAATCCAAGGTCTGGTCTTAATTGGTTGTGTCTGGCAATGGTTTTGTTGAAGACATTTTGTTGAGAGCGAGAACTATCTCTAAGGTGAAAACCTAAGATCTTTTGATCGGGCGACGACGACGCTTGTGCACAATTTCCTTGTTGGAGGTGTCGCTGATGGAGAGCCTGGATTTTAGGTGCTGTCTTGGTGGTGGTTGTGTTGTTGTTGCTAGGACTGGAGTTCCGTAGCGGGACTTTTTTTTTTTCCTTAGTTTTCTTTTTCTTTTTTTGCTGTGTGCATCTGTACTACCATTAGGTTACCGCGTTGTTGCAGAGGCTGGGTGTAATTGATATCTATCGATATTAATATATTCTCTTTATCGAAAAAACTAGAATCGTCACAATTATTATTTTTGGATTAAAGTGGCGTCACTAGCAATAAATTTATTTTCAAATTCAAATTAAAACAAATTATCAAATCAGGTTCAATTGATAGTTACTACCTCCATTTCATAAAACAAGGAATATAAATTTTATCAAAAATCAACATTATATATTCACCCAGTTAACACTGAAATTACATTGTTCACTCAGTGAACATTGAAATCGCATTATATACTCAATCGACAACCAAATCACATTATATATTCACTTCACAGCAAAATGATCCTTAACATCCACAAATGGCACTCACTAAGAGAGATGCCGGTCTGCGAAGAGCGAATGACAACGAGATATATTTCTCCTTTTTTTCCACTTCATATCTTCCTAGCTTATGTATTTTGGGTCGTAGTTCATAATCCCCGCTAAACTAATTATCAGTTAATTGTAATGATGATGAGCAGTTGATGTACTACTTCACAACGCCATGGTATGCTCGACAGGCCCTGCGACGTACTACTGGACTTGCCCAGGTGCTTGCAAAGTCTGGTACCATCAGACATGCTGAACTATCGGTATGCTGGACCATTAGACATACTGACGTAGCACTGCAGATATTTCTAGCATGCATAATTGAGATATGTTGAATACTAGACGTTATGTGTGTGTGACCAGGTGCAAGACGCGCATGGCAGATCAACGGTGTCAATCGATGATCAGATCCATCCACACCCCGATCGGTCCTTTCATACCCGATCGGTCGCTCGATACTCTACTGTTAATGATCTCCTGCTTTTGTCAAACATGCCATATAGCAGACCAAAAATCGGTCTAGTCGACAGGGCGTGTGTTTGAGAACTGGCTCAGGTGCATTCACGCATGCTACATATCATGCACTCATGAGTGAATCATGCCTGGGTTTCTCTTGGATACATCGACATACATGTCATGTCAACTCCCTCCCATCAGAGGATCGATCGACATTCGACAGGCGAGACATGCTGGGAAAGCAGTATCGAACGAGATGTTACTCTACCCAGTAGGCACCTGATGAGAGAGTCGATGTCGTGGCCTTGTTGGTACCTGTGGCCGGCATGGTCATCGACGCGGTTCCCATGCATGTCTCTGGCCTCAATTGGCCGCCCCCGTACGCCCTGTCATCTCTCATGGTCTCGCACAGTTCTACATTCGACCTTTGTAGCTTCATTCAGGAACTCTCAATGTTCTCTGCTTCACATCCTCTTCTTTTCGATAAAAAATATATATTAATATCACGAAGATACCAATTACATCTAGCCTCTGCAACAACGTATTGCCCTACCGGCATTACAGATGTATACAACCAAAAAAAAAAGAATTACAATGAAAAAATTCCCGCTACAGAGATCACCACCTTAGCAACACCAGAAGTCTAGCTTCTTCAAAAGCGACGCCTCCAAAAGAGAACAACGCACAAACGACATCGTCGCCTGATCATAGATGTTAGGTTTTCACCTTGGAGAAAAGTCATCGCTTCCAAAAACAATGTCTTCAACAAGGTTATTATTAGGCACAACCAATTAAGGCTAGATCTTGGATTTCCACCCTAGAAGGTACGACTTTGAACTTCTACTGTGATGTCGCCCCCACCTCTGAAGCCACTGCTCCAAAACACAAATCACCAACCCAATTCATCTTCGCCGCAAAGATTTGAATCCTCATTGCCAGTCCCCAAATCTCGGCTTCCATGACATTCTCAGCCAGCTGACGTCGCCATGGGCTTCCATGACATTACCAGTTAAGTTCAACGAAAACAAATTGCAAAAATGGAAACTATGACTTGATGTGGCATGTGAAACCTGAATTTTCGTATATACACAAAATCTTTATTTTTCTTATGCAAGTCGTTGATTTCGCCATGTAGGCATTGTCCATAGTCATGTGGTCTAAGCCCACCCACCTTTTAGCCATACCATAACACTAACTCCTACATCCTACTTTCCTTAATCGGGCATCTGATACTACATTAACAACCTTTTAGCCATACCATACTTGCAAAAATGGAGTATATTTGTTTGATTGTAGTTGCTAAACAAGCATTCCCCCCGATAATAACCTTGATATATGATCATGGTTCATATTGGGAGATGCATGGAGCGAACTTCAAGGAAAATACACGAGCGTGGCCCAACTATGGTTGGGAAAAGTACCAAAATAGACAAGTAGTATGTCCATATGTTTATAAGTCTGATGACAAAGGCTAAGGTAAATAACTGATCAAAATGATCCTTGCTAAACTGCATATTAGCAATTGTGTGACTGTTAAGCCCAAAAATACAGAGTATAATGAATAGTAAGACAGGCAGGCATGTGTTTAGATGCATGAACTGCTAACATATTTTCTTTTGCGAATAGGACACTGACATTGAAAGAAACATAGAACAATACAAATCAGCCCAAAAAAACAAAAATTACAAAGAAATCCTTGAGAATCCCTTCATCTTCAACCTCTAGACCAGATTTAAGCATACAAAATGATAAAAATAGCATAGCCGATGCATGTGTTACTTAGCTAGAGGGGTGTAGTAGATAGCATTTGGCGACAAATCGCGCAAGGTTCGCTAATACTGAACAGTAGTCCTCAAACCAGTCGCATCCCCAATTCAAGATGATGAATTCACAAAGAAGTGGGTTCACTCAAGCAGAGTCTAGACAGAATATGTCAAGAGTACGGTCTTTGCTCACAAAATATCTAAAATTGTTGTGAACAAAATCCAGGCAACAAATAAAGCCACAGCACGAGGAAAACAAGAACCGTTTAATTTATGTAAACTTCCACTGACAAATAAAGCGTCGATCTGCGGTCTGTAGGCGACGACTCCTCAAACTACTCCAGCGGCAGTGTTGTGGGTCGGTGGCGGCTACACAGCTACAGAATCTAGGCATAGATGGTCCTGTGCGGGCTATTTACTGGATCAAGTGTTGGTAATAGCTCTTGCTGTTACAATACCATTATACCAATGAGCAAATAAACAGATAACACCAAATAAGTTCCTAGAAGAATAAGCATGGTACATTGCCTTCCTAGTGCAATATAACAAAAAGTAAACTATAAAGTAAACCCTTTCTATTGCTCTACACAAAACCATCTTGTATCTACAAGAGCCATAAGACCTTCCATTCCATTGTTTCCATGAAGTAGATCACTTTGTAAAGACAGAGCATCAGAAAGGGGTGAGACAACTTTAGACTACAGGTAAGATAGCAAACCAAAATTATTATTTGAAGATGATACGAGGGTACTTCTCAAAGGGTAACATAACCATGGAAGAACGAGGCATCAAACGGATCAGGCATTGACATATCGTGTGTACGCTTCTTGTAATCTTTCAAAGTACTCGAAGAAAAGCTTTTGAATTCCAACCGAGCGTTGCGAGAAGCTCTGTCTTCCAGCCGTAGCAGCTTGTTTTGGTTAGCCTTCCATTTGTCGTTACAGCGGATAACGGTTCCAAATTCCATTACCTCTAGCACTTTCGCATTCAGAATAAAGAATCTGGCAAAGTCGGCTTCTACACCCCAGCCATAGTAGACCTTGAGTGCCACTTTCTTCAGGTGGAGCTCAAGGCATTCAGCTGGACCATCCGGCGAGGCATACCTCCGCACGCTATTCATCTTGTTCCGTGGGGGTAGCTCGTTTCCATTAAAAGGATGTTCAAACCTCCGTGGTTCTAACTAGAGAAAGAAATAGAAGAGATGGTATGATTAAATGCAATAGCAAAAATAAGTTTGCAACGTGATATAGTATAGTTGATTAGGGCCAATCAGATGCTCATTTTTACATACTAAAATCATGCTACGAATTAAGAGCAAATACGAGTACTCACAACGATATATAGACTCTCCAGGCAGGGGAAGCATATGAGGAAGTCAAGAACCGCATCTAAATCGGGACCAACATAATCAAGGGCCAAAACCTTCACGGTACGCATTGTGCTTGTTAATCCAATCCTTTCCTACAAGAAAATAATATGGAGCATATTAAGAACAATAGACAGACATATATATGTGATGGGCATAAAACTTGGAATTATTAAGACCGCGAGCTGCGACTAGGTACCTGAAAAACTGTTGTTCCAAGATGTAGCTGTACCATGCCAAGCGAACCCAATACCTCCAGTTTGGGAGCCGAGATGACCCGGATGATGGTAGAACCATTATCCGGGTCCAGTGGCAGCAATCTTTCAAGACAAGGGGCGTCCTCGACAACCAGCTCGTTGACATTGACGGTGCTATTATCGCCTTGTGGTTTCTCCCAACGAGCAAGGAAGCCGATGCTCTTGAGGGTCGGGGAGCTGATGCGGAGGCAGCCGACGCCGACATTCTTCTCCAGCAGAAGGCTCTCCAGTGCGGGGCAGCCGGCAAGCACGGCGCGGAAGGAATCATTCGTCATGGTGACCCTGCGCAGGGTGAGCTGCTGGAGGCACGGGAAGTCCACGGCCAGGTTGGGCGGGAGACGGCACCAGGAGAACTTGGCAACTCGAAGCGCGGGCGCGCGGCGGAACACGGAGGGCGGCAGCGTGGCGCGGGTGTAATCGTAGCTGTACGCGAGCTCCAGGTCCTGGAGGTGGGAGAGGACTTGGGGGCGGAGCCATTGGTCGATCCTGTCATCGCTGGCGTCGTCGTCGATGCGGATGTAGTCGTAGCGGCGGGGTAGGGGACGGATGCGGCTGAGCGAGATGCGGCGAGCGGGGCCGGTGTGGGCGGAGAGGATGCTGGAGACGACCTTCTCGGAGAAGCCGCAGCCGCCGTCCCCGACGTCGAGGTAGAGCGAGGCGGCGCGCCAGATGGGACGCCACCGGCGGGAGAGCGCCTGCGTGCGGCCGCCTTCCCTTGTGGATAGGAGAGAGACGATGGTGCCTAGCAACTCGTCGGAGAGATTACTGATGAAATCGGCGCGATCGCCGCTCTCCGATCCCGATGGTTCGTCGCCATCGCCGTAGATTCGTTTCTTGGAAGCCATTGTCTCATAACTCTCATTGTCTGCCATTGGAGGCCTTCTTGTACACGTCCGAGTTGCTTTGGAAGAGCGAGAGGGCAGCCCAAGTCCATTGGCCGGGCTTAAATTTACGTGAGACTGCTGGCTGGGTCCCACGGGAGAGCCATAAACCCTGTATATCTTCCGTCTCCCGTCAATTTCTTCTTCCACAGATTTCATTAGGGATGGCAATGGGTACCCATGACCCGCGTACCCACCGGGTAAAAACCCAATAAGAGTACGGGTATGGGATAAAATATTACCCATGGGTTTGTAAATGGGAAAATATCGTACCCATCGGATAGAGCGGGTACGGGTATGGGATGGTAGAACCCATACCCACATACCCATTTACCCATCTAAATTTAACTAGTAGGTCATTGTAATATTCTAAACCTACTTAATTCCCTTCTAATCACGCCTTCACGTTGCTAGACTGAACCTCACGCTTTCCAGTCTCACAATCTTCGGTAGGTTAGTGAGGCTTAGACCCATATTTAGGATCGGTTCACCTCATGTCATATTTTTTTGATCAATTAGATGTGTTGTAAGCACGGGTATTTTTTACCCGCGGGTACCCATTTACCCTGTCGGGTGACGGGTATGGGAAAAACTTGTACCCATTTACGGGTATGGGTACGGGTGACGGGTAAGATTTAAGGCGATGGGTACGGGTATGGGATGGCTCTACCCGTACCCATACCCTGCGGGTGCCATCCCTAGATTTCATTGATGCTAATGCTAACGTAGATTTGATAGACGATAATTTTATTTCTGAATGATGGACATACAGCCTATCATTGGTGGTCGACCTTTTTTCTCCATCTTCATAAAAAAACATTCTTCGCGTGCGGCTAGTTGCAGCATATATAGATCTGTGAAATATTACTGATTTTCTGTACCTACAAAACGTAGCTGCTGGGTTTTGGCTGCGAACACCACTCGGTAAAAATGCATAGTTCCGTGTTAAATCTCTCCTGTGAAAGAATATTTCATGATCTCGAGTTTTGTGTGTTTGTTAACAACACCGGTGGCAATTTAACTGTATGCTAAGTGGACTACAGATATGGAGAAGATACCACGGGAAAATCTCGACCCACTCAAAAAGGAAGAAAAGAAAAAGAGGAAGATGCTGAAGCTTGGCTCTGGCCGGCACTGCCGACAACACTTGGCCGGCACTGTCGGTGATTCCTGGCCGGCACTGCCGGTGATTCCTGGCCGGCACTACCGGTCTGTCCATCGTCCTGCTGAAAAAGAAAAGGGGCCGGCACTGCCGGCGTTTCTAGCCCGGCACTGCCGGCCTGTCTGTCGACCTGCTGAATCAGAAATCTGGCCGGCACTGCCGGCGTCTCAAGGCCGGCACTGCCGGCGATTCTCCTCCAACGGGCAGAAAAGTTGGTGGGGTATAAATACCCCCCTTCTCCTACCTTGGAATTGTGCTCAAACCCTAAGATCTTCATCCACCATTGCTGAGCCACCAAGAACACCAAAATAGCCGGATCTCCTTCCTCAACCACCCAAATCCCTTGTGCTTTGTAGAATCGAAGGAGAAGACCCCGATCTACATCCTCACCGAAGCGTTTTTCATTTCCCCCTCTTATGCTTGAGGGCCCCCTTGCTTGTGTTCCTATTTGGATCGCTAGTTGTTGTTGTTGATGTATGCTTATTGATTTGTTGTGTTGTTACAGATTTGGGAGCCTCCAATTTGGTTGTGGATGTGTGCCCCAAGAACCTTGTAAAGGCCCGGTTTCTGCCTCGAGGAAATCCCTTAGTGGAAGTGGGCTAGGCCTTCGTGGCGTTGCTCACGGGAGATCAGAGTGAAGCCTTCGTGGCTGTTGGTTTGGCTTGCGTGGCAACCACACTCCTCCAAACGTAGACGTACCTTCTTGCAAAGGAAGGGAACTACGAGAATCATCTCCGTGTCATCGCGTGCTCCACTCTCGGTTACCTCTATCCCATTCTATCTCCTACATATTGCGTAGCTATATCTTGCTTAGTGGATAATCTTGTCATATAGGTAAATTCACTTAGTTGCATATCTAGAGAATTTACCTTTGTGTCAAGCCTAAATTGAAAAAGAACTAAAAATTGGTTAGCACCTATTCACCCCCCCTCTAGGTGCGGCATACGATCCTTTCAATTGGTATCAGAGCCTCGGCTCTTATTTCGGGCTTAACCGCCTAAGAGTATGCCGGACGATGCGCCTTTGGAAGAGGCCGGTAAGTTGGTCACCATGGAGGACATCAATTCGTTGAGAACCTCCATGGACGCTCAAATGAAAAGCATGAGAAAACTGATTTCCGAGCTTATGACTCCGGTCCTTCCTAGGGATCCCGTCATAGAGGTAAAGGACACGGGTGTGTTAGAAGAGGGAGGTGCTTCGGCATTACCCTCCTCTACTAAACCCGTGGAAGGTGATAACTTAAACACTATCAAGTCTCCCATTGCATCTCCTAGGGGAACTAGTGGAAGTGAGAGCTACAATCGAGTAGCTCCACCTTTTCTATCTCCCGATATATCGGTTCCCCATCCCCATTTGAACATTCGTGGCGACCCACCTAAGTTTTCCGTTGATAATTTCGATACTTGGCAATTTGAGTTTCACTCTCATGTTTGCAGTGCCTCCAATGAACTTTGTAGAATCATCTTGGAAGGCTTCAAGCCCTACAACCCCGACAAGTTGACTAGAAGAGAAGAGGTTGATAGTCAACTCAACAACACCGCCTTGCACATGATTCAAACTAGTGTGGGGACACAAGAGTTGCCTCGTGTTCGGAACTACACCACCGCCAAGGAAGCTTGGGATGGGTTGGCCGCTAGTTGCATTGGGAGTGAGAGCACGAGAAGGAACAAGTATAATGCTCTTCGGAATCAAGCCGAAGGATTCATGAGGCTACCGGATGAAGATCCTCAAGTCATGTATGGAAGACTTCTCATCGTTGCCGATGCCTTCCGGCTTAGTGGTGCCACCCACATCAATGACTCTTGGATCAAGGAGAAGTACATTGAATGCATGATGCCGTTTGTACTCGTTGATGTCAAGACCCTTGTTGGGAGAGAATGCTATTCCTCTCTCTCATCTCAAGATGCCGTGCACGAGATGCAAGCCCTCAAGGTGCTCGAGCAAAACTCCCATGACTCTCGCAATCGTGCCATTGGTATGGCAAAAGGGAACAATCTTGCCTTGACGGTCAACTCCGTAGAAGAAGTGCACCCTCAAGAACAATATAGGGCATCTTGGAGTATGTCCTATCCTGAAGATTTGGAATGCCACTACCATGATCACATGGCCTTCCATGCAAAGTCATTTTGGGTTGATCCCTCCAAGGCCAAGGAAGACAACATCAAGAGAAACCACAAGAGTGGGTTCACTAGCTTTGGTCCAAAGACAAGATCATGCTACAATTGTGATGACAAGCGCCACTTCATTGCCGAATGCCCCTATGAGAATAGAGAGCTTCATAATGGAAGGCTCATTCCCAAGGACAAGAGCAAAGAATCAAAGGGCAAATATTGAAAAGCCCCCAACAAGAAATTCTACAACAACAAGACCAAGAAGGGCAAGAGGCCCCCAAGAGTTGTGCTAGTGACTAGGGAAGAATATTCTTCCGATGAAGTTGAAAGCTCTAGTGATGATGAAGGAGAAAGCTCAAAGGAAGTGGCCGCCATTGTCACTACCAACATTCCCTCTTCATCTCTCTTTGAATCCCCCAATGAGAATCCTCATATCAAGAATGCACATTGCTTCATGGCAAAGTCCTCCTTGGACACATCTATTGTGCTATCAACTCAAGAAGAATATTCCTCCGGAGATGATGATGTTGATGATGAAGAAGATGCAACCTCTAATGGATTGGTCGCTCTTGCCTCCCTCTCCACTAACTCTTCATCACCAAGTGAATCCCCCAATGAGATCATTCATGTGGAGGAAGAAAGTTGTCTCATGGCCAAATCCTCCGAGGTATCATCTCCTAGCCCCTCTATGCCTAACATATCAAGTGATCTAGGGGTTGATGATGCTAGTCTAAAAGTGAAACAATAAATGCTAGAGTTTGATGAATTCATGTTTAACCTACAAGGTATCAACAAAAAGCATGTTTCAAATCTCATGGCTCGTTTAGCTCAACAAAATGATATGCTTGAGAAAAAGGGTCAAATAGAGAGAGAAGACTCTCTTGAAATCCATGCTCTTAAAAATGCTCTTGAGGAAAGTCAAGAAACTATAGCTTCTCTTGAGGAGAGGCTAGAAAATCTTGAAGAGCCTCAAGATGAAATTAACAAGCTCACTAAAGCTAGAGATCATGCTAGGGCTAAGACTAAATTGCTTAAAAAGGAAATGGCCCAATTTGGTGTTGATCATGAGAAACTTGTGAAGGATCTAGATGAACTAGACAAAGCTCACAAAGCTTTGAAGAGTGAATACTCTCTCCTATCCAAGTCAAATGAGCAACTTCAAATTAAGCTTGCTTCATATGATGTGCCTAGTTCCTCTACCCCTTCATGTGATCATGCAAATATTATTGAGGAAAATGCTAGGTTGAAGGATGAACTTGCTAAGGCCTCCTCTCCCCAAAGTAAACTTTCTTTGGATGATCTTTTGAGTAAGCAAAGATCAAACAATGGGAAGGAGGGCCTAGGTTATAATGCCAAGGCAAAGAAGGCAAACAAGCAAAAGGCCAAGCCCGCACAAGAGAAGAAGAAAGCTATCACCAATAGTGAAGCCCCTAAGGGCAACACCATTAATGATGATGATGCGGGAAATGCTAACCCTCACTATGTTCTATTTAAAGATTATTATGGTGATGTTTATGCTAAATATGTTGGCCCATATGATGGTTATGTTGCTTGGTCTATTTGGGTCCCAAAGACCCTTGTTGCTAACAAAAGAGGACCCATTGAGAAATGGGTACCTAAATCCAAGAATTGATCTCATGTAGGACTATGCCGCCGGAGGTTCAAAATGGGTACTTGATAGTGGATGTACAAGTCATATGACCGGCGGCAAGAACCTCGTCAAGGAGTTGAGGCCCAACATAAACAATATCACCGTCTCCTTTGGCGATAATTCTACATCCGAGGTATTGGGTTTTGGCAAGGTTGTGGTTGCACACAACATAACACTTGTGGATGTCATGCTTGTCAAAACCCTTGGTTACAATTTGCTTTCCGTTTCCGCCCTTGGCAAGATGGGTTTCGCCGTCTTTATTGATAATGATATTGTGGTCCTCTTGTGGAGCAAGACTCTAAAAGTCGCTTTCGTTGGGTATCGCGAACATAACTTGTATGTGGTGGACTTTTCGGGGACCACCACTTCAAGTGCGATGTGCCTATTCGGAAAGGCGGATGTGGCTTGGTTGTGGCATCGCCGCTTAGCCCATGTCAACATGAGAACTTTGCAAAGTCTTCACAAGGGGAACCATATTGTGGGACTAATGGAAAATGTTTCTTTTGCCAAAGATCGTGTTTGTAGGGCTTGTGTTGAAGGCAAAATGCATGACTCTCCGCATCCAAGCAAGACTATCATCTCTTCCAAGAGGATCTTGGAGCTCCTTCATGTGGATCTCTTTGGTCCCGTTACTCATGCAAGTCTTGGTGCGAAGAAACATTGCTTGGTGATTGTTGATGATTACTCAAGATACACTTGGGTCTACTTTCTCAAGACGAAAGATGAGACTCAACAAATATTCATTGACTTTGCTACCGAGGTGCAACGCCAACACAACCTCCTCATTATGGCAATAAGAAGTGACAACGGCTCCGAGTTCAAGAACTATACACTCAATGATTTTCTTAGTGATGAGGGGATTCGTCATCAATATTCCGCCGCTTACACCCCTCAACAAAATGGTGTTGCGGAGAGGAAGAACCGGACTCTTATGGATATGGCAAGATCTATGATGGCGGAGTATAAATCCCGCTATAACTTTTGGGCCGAAGCCATCTCCACCGCTTGCCACTCTTCTAACCGGCTCTATCTCCGCAAGGGCTTGAACAAGACTCCATATGAAATACTCACCGGGAACAAGCCTAATATCTCATACTTCAAGGTGTTCGGGTGTAAGTGTTTCTACAAAATCAAAGGAGTTCGTTTATCTAAATTTGCTCCTAAAGCTTTGGAGGGTATATTTGTTGGTTACGGTGCCAAATCTCACACTTATAGAGTCTTTGATATAGCCTCCGGGATTATCATCGAATCTTGTAGTGTGAGGTTCGAAGAAAATGATAGCTCCCAAGTGGGGCAAGTTGATGTATGTGCAGGTGATGAAATACCTCAAGATGCCATAGTAAGAATGGGTGTGGGATTTTTCCGCCCCATTGAGGGACACGGTGTGGCGTCTCGGGAAGAACTATGCTCTACCACGGTGGAGCCCTCATCCTCTCAACATCAACAAACCCCATCTCTTGAAGCTAATGATGCACCAACCCAAGAACAAGAAGAAAACCCTCCCTCTCATGTACAAGATCAAGGACAAGATCAACCAAGGATTCATGATGGCTCCGATGAGTATCCATTTGATGTTTGCACTTCACCAAATATTGTCCAAGATCAAGCACATGAGGTTGAGCATTCTCAAGAAATTGAGGAAGCTCCAATTGAAGGTCAAGACGGGGACCCAAATGATCAAGTTGATCAAGTGACACCTCCAAGGCCTAAAAGAACCAAGGAGGAGATCGAGGCCCGTCGTCTAGCAAGAAGAGATAGGACCCTTGAAATTCGTGGACACACTCATGACAAGGTCCTTGGTGATGTTCGAGCAAAGGTCTCCACAAGAAGGCAATTGGCTAACTTTAGCAATCATCATGCTTATATCTCCGTTGTGGAACCCAAGAAAGTATTTGAAGCCCTTGAAGATTCGGATTGGGTGGAAGCCATGCACGAGGAACTCAACAACTTCAAGCGCAACAAAGTGTGGACCTTAGTAGAGAAGCCAAAGGAGTGCCGCAATGTTATAGGCACTAAATGGATATTCAAGAACAAGCAAGATGAGTTTGGAAATATTGTGAGGAACAAGGCAAGATTGGTGGCTCAAGGTTTCTCTCAAGTTGAAGGAATTGACTTTGGAGAGACCTATGCTCCCGTGGCTCGTCTTGAGTCCATCCGTATCCTTCTTGCTTATGCATCGCATCATAACTTTAAGTTACAACAAATGGATGTTAAAAGTGCATTTCTTAATGGTCCTTTGCATGAAGAGGTTTATGTTAAGCAACCCCGGGGTTTGAGGATCTCAACTTTCCTAACCATGTCTACAAGCTTGATAAAGCACTTTATGGTCTCAAACAAGCTCCTAGAGCTTGGTACGAGCACCTTAAAGAATTGTTGGTAGACCGTGGGTTTGATGTTGGGCTAATCGATCCCACTCTTTTTACTAAGAGGGTTAATGGGGAGCTTTTCGTTTGCCAATTATATGTTGATGATATTATCTTTGGCTCTACTAACAAAGCTTTCAATGATGAATTTTCAAAGCTTATGACCGATAGGTTTGAGATGTCTATGATGGGAGAGATGAAGTTCTTCCTTGGTTTTGAGATCAAGCAATTGAGAGAAGGAACCTTCATCAATCAAGCAAAATATCTCCAAGACATGCTCAAGAGGTTCAAGATGACCGAGTTGAAGGGTGTAGCCACTCCTATGGTTACCAAATGTCATCTTGCACTAGATCCCAATGGTAAAGAGGTGGATCAAAAGGTATATCGCTCCATGATTGGATCCTTGCTTTACCTTTGTGCATCTAGACCGGACATAGTGTTGAGTGTTGGTGTGTGTGCAAGGTATCAAGCTTCTCCTAAAGAGAGTCACATGATGGCTCTCAAAAGAATCTTTCGATATTTGGTTGATACCCCAAGATATGGTATTTGGTACCCCAAAGGCTCAAGTTTTATTCTCAATGGATACACCGATGCGGATTGGGCGGGGGACAAGGATGATAGGAAATCAACTTCCGGGGCTTGCCAATTTCTTGGTAGGTCCTTGGTGTGTTGGTCTTCTAAGAAGCAAAATTGTATATCTCTCTCCACCGCCGAAGCCGAATATGTTGCCGCCGCAAGTGGATGCACTCAATTGTTATGGATGAGGCAAACTTTAAAGGAATACGGTGTCATTTGTGACAAAGTGCCTCTATTATGTGACAATGAAAGTGCTATCAAGATTGCCTATAATCCGGTGCAACATTCAAGAACGAAGCATATTGAGATCCGGAATCATTTCATTAGGGATCATGTTGCCCGTGGTGATATTGAGCTTATCTATGTTCCTACCAAAGATCAACTTGCCGATATATTCACGAAGCCTCTTGATGAAGCAAGGTTCTCTTATTTGAGGAATGAGCTAAATATCATTGATTCAAGGAGTATAGCTTGACCATCTTGCAAACACACCTTTGTCTCAAAACTTTATTTGGTTTAGATGTGGGCATGGAGATAGGGGGAGTGCGGTTTAAACTATTGAGCTATCCCTCCCCCCATAATGCCAACATTAAAAGAAATCATTCTCTTTATATCATATAATGATATGTGAGCTTCAATGATGAGTAGTGGTTTTGGGCCCAAGATATATCTTCGCGGTGCCATGCCATAACACTCATATATGGTGGCCTAGGCCACCACACTCTTCTTTGTGAAGAGTTGGAGTTATTTGGATCTTAATTGGTTTTTATGTTGCTATCTTTTGTTCTTATGGGAAATCACTCATGTTTGGTCTTCATTTGCAATATTTTGCAAATATGGGTGATATCGTACCATCAACAGTGCTCTCTCTCTATCCTAAGCCCCACCTTTTCTAAAGAAACCATATCTATCTCCATACACTAAAACTCCGCAAAATTTCGAGGGTTTTTGGGCTGTGGGAGGTTTCGGCGGCACTGCCGGTGCCCTCAGACCGGCACTGCCGGTGGCACCGGCACTGCCGGCCTCGGCTGGGCGGCACTGCCGCTGTGGGCGTGGGATAAGTTGAGGGCCCGCAGGGGGAGTTAGGGCAACTGCCCCTTTCTCCCCCAGCGTGCGTCCTCTCCTCCCACCCGACCCAGCCGTCGCCGCCGTCGCCCCTGCCCGCCGGCCGCCGTCCCGGGACCTCCCTCCTCCTCTGGTCGGCTGGATCCGGGCTGTGCCCCCTCTCCTCCATGGCTTCCTCCTCCGGTTAGCTTCCTCCCCTCTCTCTCCCTCTCTAGAATGGGTAGACCTCTCTAGAAGAAAGAAGGGTGGTTGAATCTCTCCGAAAGTTTTGCTATAGAGGTGGATGATCTTGTGCATTGTGGTGTGAAAGTTTGAGGAACAATGGTTGAGTCTAGAGCAGATCTGGTGGTTCTTCATGTTGACCGGCACTGCCGCCCCTGTCACACCGGCACTGCCGGTTGGGCCGGCACTGCCGCCCTTGTCACACCGGCACTGCCGCCCATACCACCCTGGCACTGCCGGTGTAGCTGTTGCTAGATCTCTTTCAGCCTTTTCTCTTGTATCTTGAACACTTCTTTCACCATGCTTTGATCATCATGTTTTGCTTTGTTTTAGTGTACCTTATCACATGCTTCTCCTACCCATTGCTTTCACAGGTGCAGGTGGTTCTCATCGCTCTAGCTCGGGCAAACGCGGGTTTCCTAATAGCTTCGAAGCTGAAATCTTACCGGCCAAGAAGGCATCTCGTAGAGAGCAAGGCGTGGCTTCCGAACCGCGTGCTGCCATCATCAGGAGGCTGAGAGGCACCCCCATTGGGAAATGGCCTGATCATGAGTATGCTCGGCTGCGTCAGACTAACCCCTACACCTCTCCCAAGGGCGAGAACTGTTCTGAGCTGTTCTGGACAAGGTACCAAGAGAAGACCTATGATGATCTCTATGCTAATGCCACCTACAAAGTTGCTCCTATGCATCACATCAACTTTGTTCACATGGATAAACACGCCAAATACTTTGCAGAAGCTCGAGAGATTTGTGAGCAGTTTGGTCTCTTTCCACTGATGAAGTTTCAACACCCTTACTGTGTGGATGTGATTGGGCAATTCTTTGCCACAGTCTATGTTGACAATGATGATGCCAAGACTATGACTTGGATGACAGAGGGTCGCATGTTACATGGCACTTGGGACCAATTTGCAGCATGTCTTGGTTATCCGGTGCTCTCTGGCAATGAAGACGATTATTTTAGAGCTCACAACACTCCCAAGCCCATTGAGAAGACTCTCCTTGTTGATCTGTATCTTGAAGGGGAAGTGGTGTATGGATCACAGAAATTTCTTCGCCCAGTGTATGACATCCTTCTCCGTATTTATCGTGAGGTCCTCAATCCCAAGGTTGGCTGCGTTGATCAGATCTATGGGTACCTTGGAAATATGCTGTATCTCTCTCACCAGCACCGTGACTCTGGCCTTCAGCTTGATGTGATGGACTTTCTGTGGAATGAGTTTTGGGCATGCATCATGACTCGCAAGGCTCCTGTGTTTGCTCCCTACTTCATGTTCTTCATCTGTTCTCGCTGGGACAATGCTGGGTATGGCAAACTCACTGATGATGTTATCCTTCTACCTCACAAGTCCAACGAACTCAGGGTCAAGACTCATCCCGATCCTCCTCGTCTTCCCCATGATGAGGATTCTGCTGAGGAAGACTCTGATATGGAGTATGTTCCTCCTTCTGACAATGGCTGGGTTGCTCGCATAGAGGCCAAGTTGGCCAAGATGTTCTGTCTTAAGTCTGACATCAACAAGCGTCAGTATCAAGCTCATAGGGAAAGGAAAATGGAGAGGAGGAACACCAAGCTCATCATGCGCAAATTGGATATTCCTGTTGAAAGTGGATCTGAGGACATTATCACTCCTGAAGAATGGCTCTCTAAGCATGGCAATGTGGCTCAGTTTGAACAGCTTGGGCTTCCCGGTCCTTCTCGCCGTCGGCGCCCCTCTAGTGATGAAGTTGCGCCCGCCGAGTCTGAAGAAGATGAAGACGATGAAGAGACGGAGGAATCCTCCGAAGATGAGTGAGCTTCCATGGGACGATGTAGCATCGCTTCTTTTCTCCTTTTTGGTATCTTGATGCCAAAGGGGGAGAAGAAGGTCTAGTAGGACTTGCCCCGGGATTTGGTAGGGTTTGAGGGCACAAGCATTTGCCTTTTATCATTCCGTTAAAGCTTGTGTTCTCCGTTTATCTTCTATGCTTATGTTGAACCTTATCTTATGTTTTATATCGTTCTATGTATGGTGGACAAGACTTTTTAGTGAGTGAACTATTGCTATGGTTTTCGGTATTCTATATTGTTGAGAGTATTGTCATGATTTGGTATGATCATCTTATATATCTCAAATGGTCTCTGGATTTATCTCAAATTGATACTTGATATGATTATGGGACTCCTGTTCATGAAATTGAGACTATTATTTTTGAAATGTGAGGATGTCAGTATGAAATGGTATGATCTTCACATCTCATCTATTATCTTTCTCCATACATTATCTGTCATATTTGTCCTATAAGCATTGTGCTTTCTACCTTAAAAGTTGGAGTTGCTCCATACCTAATGTGTGCATATATATCCATGCTCTAAATTTCTAGCATGAACACATCTAGGGGGAGTTTCTCTCTTATGTCAAATACAATGATATTCTTGCTTTACTCTTTGCAAAATCCCGGTATTGTCATCAAACACCAAAAAGGGGGAGATTGAAAGAACATTTCATGATCTCTGAGTTTTGTGTGTTTGTTAACAACACCGGTGGCAATTTAACTGTGCGCTAAGTGGACTACAGATATGGAGAAGATACCACGGGAAAATCTCGACCCACTCAAAAAGGAAGAAAAGAAAATGAGGAAGATGCTGAAGCTTGGCTCTGGCCGGCACTGCCGGCAACACTTGGCCGGCACTGCCGGTGATTCCTAGCCGGCACTGCCGGTGATTCCTGGCCGACACTGCCGGTCTGTCCATCGTCCTGCTGAAAAAGAAAAGGGGTCGGCACTGCCGGCGTTTCTAGCCCGGCACTGCCGGCCTGTCTGTCGACCTGCTGAATCAGAAATCTGGCCGGCACTGCCGGCGTCTCAAGGCCGGCACTGCCGACGATTCTCCTCCAACGGGCAGAAAAGTTGGTGGGGTATAAATACCCCCCTTCTCCTACCTTGGAATTGTGCTCAAACCCTAAGATCTTCATCCACCATTGCTGAGCCACCAAGAACACCAAAATAGCCGGATCTCCTTCCTCAACCACCCAAATCCCTTGTGCTTTGGAGAATCGAAGGAGAAGACCCCGATCTACATCCTCACCGAAGCGTTTTTCATTTCCCCCTCTTATGCTTGAGGGCCCCCTTGCTAGTGTTCCTATTTGGATCCCTAGTTGTTGTTGTTGATGTATGCTTGTTGATTTGTTGTGTTGTTACAGATTTGGGAGCCTCCAATTTGGTTGTGGATGTGTGCCCCAAGAACCTTGTAAAGGCCCGGTTTCCGCCTCGAGGAAATCCCTTAGTGGAAGTGGGCTAGGCTTCGTGGCATTGCTCACAGGAGATCTGAGTGAAGCCTTCGTGGCTGTTGGTTTGGCTTGCGTAGCAACCACACTCCTCCAAACGTAGACGAACCTTCTTGCAAAGGAAGGGAACTACGGGAATCATCTCCGTGTCATCGCGTGCTCCACTCTCGGTTACCTCTATCCCATTCTATCTCCTATATATTGCGTAGCTATATCTAGCTTAGTGGATAATCTTGTCATATAGGTAAATTCACTTAGTTGCATATCTAGAGAATTTACCTTTGTGTCAAGCCTAAATTGAAAAAGAACTAAAAATTTGTTAGTACCTATTCACCCCCCCCTCTAGGTGCGGCATACGATCCTTTCATCCTGTTTGCGTCTGTTTTACATGTTCTGTTGTGAAGTTTCTGAATATTGGCATTGTCTTAAACTCTTATCAGAATATCGCGACGCACCACCAAGCGCCTCGTACACGCCGAAGCATGCACGCGATGCGGGTGGAATCAATCACGAGCAGTAACATTACAACATGATTACAATAGAGCCCACAAGAAACATATATTACAACAACAACAACTCCAACGAGTCAAGATACAAATATACAACATAAGATCCAAATCATACAGAAGATCAAATATGTCCGAGTACGGACAAGATACAAATTGGACTAAGAGTCCTGAAGATAACCAGTGGCGTCCATAACCCTGCCCAGGCCAAGCCGGAAGGGTAACCTTGCTAACGTCGTCATCTTGTACCTGTCGAAGTCGGGCCATCGGTTGCCGACAAAGGAAGGAAACAAAAGAGAAAGGAAAAAGGCGAGGGTAAGTACCAAGGAACGAACTCCGGCACGTACTTAGCGAGACTAGAAATGGCTATGCTCGCCAGACGAATATATCACCGGGGGCTATACGGTAGGTTTAGCGGCAACAAAACTATAACCAATAGAGACACGCTACAACATCCGTCTAATCAAAGAAGATAAGAGAGCGCATAAGGTAACAACTAAAATAATACACAAACATAACCCAGCCAATTACACATATCCCCTTCAACAAAGCGAAGAGGCAATGTAAAAGGCACTCAACGGTGGACAAGTTTTATTAGGTATCGGTTGTAGTAATGCTATATTACTACGCAAGTTATTATCAGATTATTAACAACAAGTAACGGTGTAAGTTGTTCTATGATCGAGTCATACAATTTCAAGTCGTCCATAACCACGGACGCGGCTTATCGATAAGATTTAACCCTGCAGGGGTGCCCAAATGTATCCACACGCACGATCAACCCACTTGCGACAGGTGGATATCATGACTCGCACTCTCCTTCACTACAACAATGTTCAGGAAGCCACCTAACCAAGCTGAACCCGTATCGAAGTCCAGCCGAATCTCCGAAGCGGACCTAGCTATTTGCGACAACGACTTCCGAGGGTCAAAACACACACTGGGGCGAATGACCCGCTTCAGCACGCGATAAACGCTCGTGCCGCACCTATACATGCATACCAGAAACAAGGGATACAAGGCACCCAGGGGCTTAACAAAATAAAGAAGTAACAGGCTGGCATGCACGCAAACAAAAAATGGTAAAACATTGCAAACTAGTTGTGGCCACTGGACAAAGCTGTAGATTCTGGTAGTGGTCGAGGGGAGACCCAATAAACATACCCACGTGTGGTTAGAGCGCTCAGTCTCGGAACAGATAACAAGAACTCGGGTCCTAGGGGACATTAGTGAGTCAAAGTTCCGATGCTTTCGCAAAGGGGTTCACATATCAACACCTCGACAGAATAAGGTTCCACGCTAAGGTCGGGTGTTTGTCAACATGGTACAAGAAGATTCGATAGCTTAACCAACTCCCCCTTAGGTTGACGTGGAATCTCGGGGCGAGATTCCTTGTTAGTGGTGTCGATTGTAGCGACCCAGGAAAATATCCCTATTAGATTTTGTTTGCTCTTTTTCTTTTGTGCATCAATCATGCATCATGCATCATATCATCCATGATTTTATTAAATAAAACTATTTTATAAACCCTAAACTATTTCCTTTTCTCTCTCTTATGGTTGATTAAAACCTTTCCTTCTCCTTCTTTTAACAAAACCCTAACATAAAACTATTTTACTTTGCTATGAATCTTTGTTTCTTATTTGAATTCTCTCTCCACCTCTTATTCAAATTCAAGTCTCTTTTGGAATGGTTTCAAAATCACTTTGCAAAATAGTTTTAAAACAAAGGAGAAAATGTTTTGGAAAAGAAAAACCCCTTCCCTTTCTCTCCCTGGGCCTTTTCCTCTTTCCCTTGCCAAACCTTCTTTCCTTCTCTCCACCGAAAGCCCAAGCCGGCCAAGCCCATCTCTCTCGGCCCGTACCCCTTCGCCAGCTTTCCTTCTGTGTCGTCTTCCTGAGAGAGAGCACGAGATGTGCGTGCTCCACTTTTCCCCTGCCTCGCTCACGCCACACCGCACCATGCCGCAGCTTCCTTCCCTCCCTTCTTATCCCCTCCTCGAGGCCTCTGGAAACCCTAGCTCCATCTCCTTTCCTCCCTCGCGCCGCCGACACTATTTCTCTTCCCTTCCTCACGTTTTCTGACGGCACCGAGAGCCTCCGCGCAACCTCGCCATGGCGCCACCGTCTCAGGCCTCCCCTCGACGATCTAAAGCCACCGGCGGGTGCGCCTCGACCTCCTCTTGCCCCTGGCAGAAGGAATTGAGCCCGGGTGCTCCCAGACGCCGCCACATCACGTTTCCTCAATTCAGGCCACAGTGGACCTCCTCCGCGCCATCTGAGCAGACCACCGCCATCCTGGTGAGCTCGCGCACGTCCTAGACATCTTCTCCCCTTCTTCTCTTCTGGGTTCTGCGCCTCACCGTGGTGACCGCCATTTCCTTCCGCAGACCTTGCCGCCGGCTGCTCTCCGGCGACCCCCTATGCCCGGCGCTGCCTCCATTCAGTCCGCGTCGACAAGGCGCACGCATCGGTACCACGCACGTATACTGGTCTCCCCTGCATCGCCCGCTCCGTCACACCGCACCACGCCGCGGCCACCTTCCCTCCCTTCTTATCCCCTCCCCGAGGCCCCTGGAAACCCAAGACTTACTAGCAGCAGAACCAAGTACCAAAAAGTCAGCAGGATATTTAATCTTACCACATAGAACTTCAACATCTCGAACAATACCAATGGGAGAGATAGTTTCTCTATTAGCTAGCCGAATAACCACATCAATATCTTCAAGTTCACAAGAGCCAATTTCATGCATAATTTCCGTGTAGAGCTCATAAGGAATGGCACTAATACTTGCACCAATGTCGCATAAACCATAATAGCAATGATCACCAATTCGAACAGAGAGCACAGGAACACTGGCTTTCATAGACTTATTAGGATGCGAAACAATATTAGAAGCATCTTCACAAAAAATAATATGACCATCTTCCACATTTTCAGTCACAAGATCTTTAACTATTGCAACAACAGGTTCAACCTTTATTTGTTCTTCAGGTTCTATGGGTTTCTTTGCGCTTTTATTAAATACACTAGTTATAACAGAATACTCTTTCATTTTAGCAGGGAAAGGAGTTTTTTCAATATAAGCTTCAGGAAGAACATGATCAACAGTTTTAATTTCAATACATTTACCTTTAGGTGAATCAGTCTTATCTTTATATGGTTCATGATACTTATCAAAATTCTTCCTAGGAAATTCAAAATGAGAAGCAAAGGCTTTATAAATATTTGCAACAACTTGAGAGTCAAGACCATATGTAGCACTTATATTACGATATTCATCAGTATCCATAAAAGTTTCAATGCATTTATAATTATAATTTATACCTGACACTCTACCTTTGTCATTCTCCCATCCTTCGACATTTTCTTGGATTCGATCAAGAAGGTCCCATTTAAACTCTTCTTTATTGTGTGTGAATGATCCAGAACAAGTAGTATCCAGCAAGGTTTTATCTTGAAAAGAAAGTCTTGCATAGAAATTATCAATGATAATATTACCAGGAAGCTCATGAATGGGGCATTTGAGCATTAAAGACTTCAATCTTCCCCATGCTTGGGCAATACTTTCTCCATCATGAGGCCAGAAATTATATATACGGTTGCGGTCTCTGTGAATTTCACTTGGAGGATAGAATTTAGAGTAAAATAGAGGCACAATATCCTTCCAATCAAGAGGACGCCCGTCCTTCAGCAGTTTATACCAATGCGCCGCTTTACCAGATAGCGACATAACAAATAATTTCTTCCTAACTTCATCCATTGAAATACCTGCATATTTGAATAACACACATAATTCATGTAAAAACAGTAAATGATCTCCAGGATGAACAGTTCCATCCCCTTCATAGCGGTTATCCACAACACGTTCAATAATTTTCATAGGTATTTTATATGGTATTACTTCCTCACCTGGCGCCTCATCCACTACCGTTGCAGTAGTAGTAGATTTCCCAAATAGAAATTCAAGGGAGGATCTCTCCATAATGACTTATAGCAGCAAGCAGAAACAAAATCAGCACGTACAGTAAAAGTTTCCTTACCAATTCCACTTACCAATAGCGCTTCACTCCCCGGCAACGGCGCCAGAAAATAGCCTTGATGACCCACAAGTATAGGGGGTGTATCGTAGTACTTTCGATAAATAAGAGTGTCGAACCCAACGAGGAGCAGAAGGTGTTGACAAGCAGTTTCGATGAAGGATTCACTGTAAATGCTCACAGACAAGTATTCAGGGGGTTTCGATATAGCAGATAAATAAAGTACGAGTAAGTAAATTGCAAAAGAAATAATTGCAGCGAGTGGCCCAATCCTTTTTAGCACAAAGGACAAGCCGGTTTGTTTACTTATAATGACCAAACGTTCTCGAGGACACACGGGGATTTTAGTCTAGTGCTTTCGCTTCATATAGTTGATTAATCTTCATTGTTTTGATAAGTGTTGTGTGGGTGAACCTATGCTAATGCACCACCCTTCCTAGGACTAATACATACTTGTGATTATACCCCTTGCAAGCATCCGCAAATACAAGAAAGTAATTAAGATAAATCTAACCACGACCTTAAACTGCGAGATCCTGCTATCCCTCCTGCACTGATATACTAACGGGGGTTTAGGTTTCTGTCGCTCCGGCAACCCCACAATTAGCAAACGAATACAAGATGTACTCCCCTAGGCCCATAAAGGTGAAGTACCATGTAGTCGATGTTCACATGACACCACTAGAAGAGTAACACCACAACTTAATTAAATATCATAACATTGAATATTACTCAACCATGATTCACTACTAACATTTAGACTTCACCCATGTCCTCAAGAACTAAACGAACTACTCACGAGACATCATATGGAACATGATCGAGAGGTGATATGATGATGAATAACAATCTGAACATAAACCTTGGTTCAATGGTTTCACTCAATAGCATCAATAACAAGTAGAAATCAATACCGGGAGAGTTTCCCCTATCAAACAATCAAGATCCAACCCTAATTGTTACAGCGGTGACGAGGTGCAGCGGTGGAGATGGCGGTGATGATGATGGAGATGATGGTGATGATGATGGAGATGATGTCCAGCTCGAAGACGATGGCGATGGCGTCGATTTCCCCCTCCGGGAGGGAATTTCCCCGGCGGATTCCTGCCCGCCGGAGCCCTCTTTTCTCTCGGTTGTCTCTCCGCCCCGCAGAGGCGGCTCTGTCTATTCTCCGTAACTCCCCGTGGCTTAGGTTTTCGGGGTGAAGAAGTACGCGAAGGAGAGGCGGCCAGAGGGGGCTGTGGGCCCCCTCCCCACATGGCGGCCAGAGGGGGCTGTGGGCCCCCTCCCCACATGGTGGCGCGGCCAGGCCAGGGCCCGCGCCGGCCTATGGGGGGGGGCCCATGGCGGCCCCTCTCGGCCCCTCCTTTTGGCTCCCTTCGTCTTCTGGAAAAATAGGATTTTCCATATAATTTCTGCCACTTGTTGATCTTCCGAAATATGGCGTCCTGACGGTGCTTTTTCCAGCAGAATCCTGACTCCGGTGAATAATTCTCCAATGATCATGAAACATGCAAAATAGGTGAAATAACATAAGTATCATCTCTAAATACGAAATATATCAATGAATAACAGCAAATTATGATATAAAATAGTGATGCAAAATGGACGTATCACCACTGCCGGGAGCGCCGCCAGGCAAAGCCTGGTCGGTGTGGTGGCAGCGGCGGCCATCCTCCTGGCGCCGAGTTGCGGCGACGACGGCGCTCGTTGTCCTCTCTTGCGGCGTTGGTGCAGCGAAGGGACAGCGGCCACGGCGGATCCGGAGACCGCAAGATGCAGCAGCGCCTCCATGGGGATCGGGCGGAGGGGATGGGCGGGCTCCTGCGGGCAGCGGCGTGCGGGCTTCGTTTGTGTCCCTTCCGCTTCACGAGGGCGCATGGAGTTTCTACTCTAGGCATGGCGGTGGCGGTCTTCTCTTCCGCCGGAGGAGATCGGCTAGTTGTGTGGCTAGCCGTGGCGGATCTCGCGATCTGTCGCCTAGCTCCCGATGGCGAGGCGCAGCTGCCGGTGAAAGCCGGCCCGGACTTCGGTCATGGCGGATGATGGCGGCATGCTTCGTCGTTACCTTGTTGAAGGCATTGTCTCTGCAGCCTGCGTTCTTTGCCTGGGATGCTCCGGGGGAAATCCTAGACCCGGGTCTCCTGGATCGGACGATGGCGGCGCGCAACGCTGTTCTCCCTGTTGGGGGCATCGTTTTTGGAGCAGACAACGGATGGCGGTGGTGCTGAGGTGGAGCGGTGTGCTTTCGCTGTGTCGACGTCGTCGAGTCGCTGCGGCATGGTGCAGTGGTGTCTCGGGACGGATGCAGTGTGATGGACTCGCGCAGGATGGTGGAGTCGTCTGGCGTCGTGGCGGCATCGATGGCAGGCCTGGCATGGTCAATGCGATGATCTCTTTTGAAGATGGAGTTGAGGAAGACGGCGGAAGCAACTTCTATGGCATAGGCGTTGGCATATGCTGGGAGTCTGCTTGACTGGATGTGCTTCTCATCTGCTATTGGGCGGCCTGGGAAGGCATTTGGTTTTTGGTTGATGTGAGTTGGTGAGTTGTCACCCCCTTCATCCCTCTGTAGGTTTAGCGAGGTGGCTTCAAGTTTGATCTTTTGTATTGCTCTTGTAAGGTGTTGTGAATAATCTAATAAAAAAAAAGCCGTGTGCATCCTTTGGATGCAGAAGCTAGGGCGATATTTCCCCCATTTCGAAAAAAAGATGTCAACGTAACCTAGTTGAGTTCGGACAAGATTCTCGGGACCTGGCCTGCTATATAAAGGTTATAAGAGGGACTGCCGAACAACAAAACAATAATACGCAGAACCATTGCAACTTAGAGCACAAACCCTACATCCTTGTCTCCCGGCGAGTCGACCATAGCAGTATATCGGCTACCCTATTGTAACCCGATATATTCGATAAATCAAGATCAGACAAGCAGAAAGTAAGGGTTTTACCTCATCGAGGGTCCCTAACCTGGGTAAATCTCTCTCCCCGTTTGTTTGCTATCTGATGTCTCGTGCTAGCCTACAGGATTCCGTCAACCCTAAGCCCCTCATGGTGGGCATTGCCGAGGAGCTCCCTCGTCAGCAGCGATCAAAGTATGCGGGCACACGATCATATTATAGATCGACGTAAATTAGAAGAAGGGAATGGACGACGCCGACGACGCATCCTGAGTCGACGTAGGCACGTCGATCACGATGACCTCCTCGTGATCTGCCTGGTGTGCCTGCTCCGTTGCCGACGCTGAGGCAGAGGCCGATGCCGTTGTCGCCGACGCCGAGGCAGAGGCCGATGCCGCTGACGCAGGTGTACTAGCAGACGCTGTCGCATATGCGTCTACTTGTGCCGGCTCTTGCTCCGGGGGTGGGTTGCTGCCGCTGCCTCGGCCGCCGCCATTTTGGCTTCGATGTCGTTGAGGATCTGGCCTTTGAAGAAGTTGTGCGCCGCCCGCGTCCAGGGAGACATTCCAGCTGTCGATGCCGTCAGCAGGGACATGTCCTCCTTGCGTTTCTTGAGCTCCATCTTCTCCTCTTGCCACTTGAGCAGCGCCGCCCATCTTTCGTCAGTCTTTTTGTTGCGGAAGAGCATGGTCGAGGAGACCTCGGCGAGGCACTGCGTGATTGACACCTGCGTCTACTCGATCGACACAACGTCGGTCAAGGCGGCCTTGGAAGCCTTGTTGCCGATAGGGCGCCGTGCTGATGTTGCGAGCGGCGCATCCAGATCAATGACATCTTTCCCCTTCGACAATGAATGGCGTGTCAACCGCCATTTCTCGTTCGTTTTGAGCTTGCTATAGCAATGCATCAGCGCGAAAGACTTATGACCTTCCGAGTGCTTCCGGTACATCGCCATGGCCTTGTCGAACTAACCAAAGGAAGCACAATCAGATCGTCGAACAAAAACTAGGTGCTAAAAATTGTCGTAGAAAGAGGCGTACCACGCCGCTGATGTCGTTGCCGCTGTCGCCTCTGGTCTCGGCCTCGTTATAGTACCCATGGAGCATGTTCACCGACAGATGATGGCACATCACGTCGACATTGCCTTTTGGCTCCTCTTCATTGTCACTTTGCGGTAATCGCTTTATAGTAGCTTGCGCTCATTGAACTCCGCCTTGATCCTCGCCCAATACTTGTCGTACTTTTGGTTGGCGCCGATGATGAAGTCATGGCCCACCGTTGACCATGACTCGCAGAGACATTTATCTTCCAGAACCATCTACTTGGGGCCTCGTGTGCTAGAGGCCTTCTTCTTCCTCCTCTTCTTCCTCACGCCGGCCGCATCAACCTCCACGAGATCATCCGCATCCTCCGCGACACCCGCGTCCTCGTCGTCCTCTTCGTCAGCGCCCTCTTCGTCCTCGTCGTCTTGCACCCCTCCTCGCCCTCCCCCTCCTCCTCCTCCTCCTCCTCCTCCTCACTACCGGCGCCCTCCTGCGGCCAGTGAACGGGGCGCCGTCCGCACCAGGGCCTGGCTCGCGCTGGGCCGCTTGGTCGTACGCCAGGGAGTAGAACACAGTGTTGGGGTTGAAGCCGCCATGCAACAACGTATTCTCGTACCGCAGCGACAAGTTTGGCGTCACACACCCGGGAGTGGCATAGGGGTCGTCGTTGTAGAACCCGAATGTCGACGGGGACAGCACTCCCGGAATGTACGCTGGCGCGGGCGTACTCCATGGGCTCGCATTGCTGGCCGTGATACACGCGGCCAACGCCTGCTGGTGCGCGCGCGCCGCCACCGTCTTCTTCTCCAGCTGCGCCGCCCTCCGTCCCTTCCGCTCCGTCGTTGACAGCATGCGGTGCAGGCAGTCTTGCTGCCACTGATCCTCGGTCCAGCCTTTCGGCTTCTTCTTCGCAGCCGACGCCTTCCGCGGCTTGGTGGCCGCTTTCTTGGCCATTTTTTTGGGGCCTATCGGCGGCGCTATGGATGGGGAGAGGGTAGTGGCGGCGGGAGGGACAGAGTAGCGATAGAGGGAGGGAGAAATGAATCGGCAGGACAGGCGGTGAAATCTGTTGGGAGGGCAGAAATGCGTGGCGGGAGAGGCGTGATGTGGAGGGAGAGGCGTGATTTGGCGGGAGAGGCTCGATTTGGCGGGAGAGGGGGGCGAATTTTTATGTACCGCTCACGCATCGGGCCCGCTACTCCCCGCCTCGCTTTTCGTTGTTTCTGGCGCGCCCGAAGCGTCCCCTATGTAGCGGGGACATGCTCAAGGCGCCGGACACCGTATCGGGCCGCGCTGAACGAAAGGAGGCTTTGGGGTGCGCGGCTGGGAACAAAAATTTTGTCTAGCGCGCTCCAAATCCCTTTGGGGGAGGCGGCTGGAGATGCGCGTCCCCAAAACCGTCCCCCAAAGGGATTTGGGGCGTGCCGGACAAAAAAACGTTCCCAGCCGCGCGCCCCAAAGCCTCTTTTTGTCCGGCGCGGCCCGATACGGTGTCCGGCACCACGAGCCCGTCCCCGCTACACGGGGGACGCTCCGCGCACGCCGGACACAATGAAAAGCGAGGCGAAGAGACGCGGACCCGAAGCATCAGCGGCTCGGAAGCCTAAAACCCCGTTGCCTACCTTTGGTGAAGCCACGTTAATGGTGATAAGGAGATCCCAACAAATCCTCCTAGGGTGTTGCCCGATCTTTCACAGCGAGAACCCGGGATAGTAGATCCTCCCAACAACGCGACGAACGCAGCCTGCAGAAGAGGGACGAATCCAGCAAGCAACGGATCGATGAACGATACGCCTCAAACCTGAGCTAGATAATCCTTGATGACACAAGAATCTTCGCAGCGGATATTATTACGAACTAGATAAACGACAGCGTCGTACCCTCGAAGGGATGATACACGTCGACACACGCCACTGTTTTTAACCTAAACTTGTCTAACCCTAAAACCTAGCCGCACCCACCCTTATATGAGGGGGTGGCCGGCCAGCCCCTAGTGGGCCTCTCTACCTTGGTTTGGACAGGCCCAAACCAAGCTGACTCAACTCAATAAAATCCCTTATTGGCCCACATATGACCATAGATATAAAATACGATAAACAAGATGACTAAATAGGTGGAGTCCTGAAATTGGGCTTCACCTCGGTCTTCATACCCGTATCACAACCAATAAGCAAATAAACAAACAACACCAATTAAGTTCAGAATACAGTAAGCATAGCAGATGGCGTTCAGGTACAGTATTATAGAAATTAAACTATAAAGGAATCCCCTTCAACATGTTCTACACAACACCATCACGTACACTCTGGGCGTTCATAAGCTGCTTTGGCATTGTCCTTTTATATTTGATTTTACGGAAGCCACACGACCTTCCATTGTTGCATCACTTTGTATAGACGGACCATCAAAAGGGGTGAGACAACTTGAGACTATCTAAGTAAGATATTGTTGTACCAAAATTGTTGTTTCAAGATAGTGTAAAGTTATACATCTCAAA
Organism: Lolium rigidum; assembly: GCF_022539505.1. NCBI lineage: Eukaryota > Viridiplantae > Streptophyta > Magnoliopsida > Poales > Poaceae > Lolium > Lolium rigidum. Next base: position 373,902,035 of record NC_061510.1, read on the forward strand.
GGTTAACATATCCGTCAAAGAAGGAGGCGCCAAACGGATCAGGCATTGACAGATCATGCGTATGCTTCTTGTAGTCTTTGAAAGAAGTCCAAGAAAACCTTTTGAATTCGAAGTGAGCATCGCGAGAAGCTCTGTCTTCCAATTGTAGCTGCATGTTTTGATTAGCCCTCCATTTGTCGTCGTACTCTTGAACAAGTCCAAATTCCATCCGCTCTAGCACTCTCGCATTCAGAACAAAGAACCGAGCAAAGTCAACTTCTATACCCCTGCCATAGTAGACCTTGAGGGCTACCTTCTTTAGATGGAGGTCAAGGCATTCAGTTGGATCATCTAGCGAGGCGTACTTGCGCATATTTTTCATTTTCTTCGGTAGGGGTAACTCGTTTTCACAATATGGATCTTCAAACCTCCGCGGATGTAACTAGAGAAAGAAAGAAAAAAAGAAACAATATAAATACAATAGCAAACAAGTTGGCGGCGTGATAGTAGTTGACAATCAAATGCTCGTTTGACTTTATAAACATGCTAGCAAAGAAACAAATACAACTACTCACAATGATATACAGGCTCTCCAAGCAGGGGAAGCACTTGAGGAAGTCGAGAACCGCATCCAAATCAGGACCAACATGATCAAGAGCTAAAACCTTCACGGTGTGTATCGTGGTTGTCAAGCTGAGAGCAATCATTTTCTGCAAAACATAACATATCAAGAACAATAGCATGCACATGATAATAATGCAGGTAAAGGTAAAACTTGAAATTAAAGACCTGAAACTGTTGCTCCAAGGTGAAGGTTTGCTATGCCGTAGCTCAGGGAACCCAATATCTGCAGTTTGGGCGCGTTGATGATCCGGATGATTGCTGAACCGCGTCTCGGAATCAGTGGTAGCAGCCTGTCGAGGGAAGGGGCGTCCTCGACAACCAGCTCGTTGACATCGTCAATGTCGTCATGGCCTCGTTGTTCGTTCCAAGGAGAGAGGAAGCCGATGCTCCTGAGACTTGGAGAGCTCAGGCGGAGGCGGGCAGCGCCGACATTCATCTCCAGCAGGAGGCTCTCCAAGGCGGGGCAGTTGGCGAGCAGGGCGCGGAAGGTCTCATCCGTCAAGGTGACCCTATACAGGGTGAGCTGCTGGAGGTGCGGGAGATCCACGGCCAGGTTGGGCGGGAGGCGGCAGCAGCCGAACCTGGCGACGCGGAGGGCGGGCGCGAGGCGGAACACGGACGGCGGCAGCAGCGTGGTGCGGCAGTGGTCGTAGCTGTAGGCGAGCTCCAGCTCCTGCAGGCTGGAGAGGTCCCGGGAGCGGAGCCAGCCGTCGATCCTGCCGTCGCCGGCGTCGTCGTAGATCGCGCGGCGCTTGGCGTAGTCGTAGTTTGTGGGGAGCGGGCAGAGTTTGGTGAGCAGGATGCGGCGGGCGGGGCCGGCATGGGCGGAGAGGATGCTGGAGGCGACCTTCTCGGAGAAGCCGCGGCCGTCGTCCCCGACGTCGAGGTTGAGCGGCGCGGCGCGCCAGATGGGGCGCCACCGGCGGGACAGCGCCTGCGTGCGGCCGCCTTCCCTCGTGGGGAGGAGGGAGATGATGGTTCCTAGCACATCGTCCGGTAGGTTGCTGATGAAATCGGTGCGATCGCCGCTCCCGGGGCCCAACAGTTCGCCGCCGCCACCGTCGCCGTCGATTCGCGTCGCCATGGGAGTCTGCTCCGAGTTGCTTTGGAACAGCAAGAGGGCCTTTGCCCAAGTCTATTGGGCCGGGCTTGAATTTACGTGCGACCGCGGTGGGTCCCACGAGAAAGCCAGCCATAAACCCTAGTAATCAATCCCCACTCCGAGCTCCGCCCGCCCACCACTTCTGCCGCTCGATTCGAATCCGGCCCCAAATCCAAGCTCGCTCCGCTTCGGTCCCTGCTGTTTGCCGGCCATGGAGGACACCGCGGTCGAGGAGGCGGAGGTGAGCGGCGCGGCTGAGTTCGCGCCGGCGCTCGTCGCCGCCCACCCGTTCGGCCACTCCGTCGCCGTCGCCGTCGGGCCCGATCTCCGGGTGTTCGATCTCCAGTAAGCAATGCCCTCCTTGACTCCCCTAAAATAACTACGGTATTCTTAGATTTCGGTGGAGATTGGGCGGTGATTTGAGACGAGCCTAGCTGCTTACCTTGTACTGAATTACTGGTAGTAGTTCCGTGCTCGCAAGTGTGGAAAAACGGCCACTGATTTTTTAGATGTGCAACTTAAACGTTGACTTTATTTTTCGAAGCCCAGGTGATTAGCTCTGTACTGTGTAATGCATATACTTTTTCTCAGAGTGAAGCTCTGTTTTAGCGCATTTTGCCTGGTTAGCGCTGCGAATGACGATTGGTTTTGTGCATCCAGAGGCGGCTGTGCAGTCTCACTGTCAGATGATTCTGGCGGCCCTGCTCATTCGGATGCTATCAGAGCTATAACGTTTGGTGCTGGTGGTGACTTGTTTGCCTCTGCGGGCGATGACAAGCTTGTGAAGGTTTGGAAGACTGGTCCGTGGCGCTGCATCCGCACTATGTAAGTGCTGATTTTATTTTCTCAATGTAGCTAACACGACGCTGAGAGCACACATTGCACCCTTTATTTGGCATGTATTCAGTCTTGAAGTCCTGTTCTGTTATACGGTGTATGTTTGTATGAGTACCCATTCTTTATCTTTGATTAGCAGACTTTAATTATTGTGTTGTTGTTAATACTATTAATTTTTCCGTGCATCTATATGATTTCATTTGCAATGTTCACTTCTGCAGAACTTCTGAAAAGAGGGTCAGTGCAGTTGCTTTTAGCAACGATGGCCTCTATGTTGCATTTGCCGATAAATTTGGCGTAGTTTGGTTAGAAGCTGCGGGGGAAGATGATGAAGGGCATGTGTCAGCTGATAGCAAACCTGTGTCAATTTTTGGTCACTACTGCAGTATTATTACTAGCATGGTATGGACAATTGTTTACATTAGATCACATCTGATTTATTTGTGGCTCCTGTATTTTATTCTATTAATTATTAAACTGTTGGCATATCAACTGTCAAAAAATGAAAAAAATAAACTGCAGTCTTTCACCGTGTCACGCTTTAGTGTTGTTTTTCAGTTCATGATCTGCTTACTTATATCATTTATTTGGGAACGCAGAAATTCTCACCAGATGGACGGTTCATTGCCACTGCTGACCGGGACTTCAAAATCCGAGTATGTAACTTCTGTATTTTGCAGTAATTGTCTTGGTGGTTATAGCTCTGAGTTATTCATCTTACTCATGTAATTATTTATTTTGTAGGTTACGTTGTTCCCAAAAAACCCCATGAAAGGGGCTACTGAAATACAGAGCTTTTGCCTTGGACATACAGAGTATGTTCAGTTCATAGTGTCATCTTTTTCTTTATTTTTTACGCTACTTCTTGCAATACCTACATGACTTTGAATTTTATATATCATGACCCCGGTTGATACTTGTTATAGCTTCATAGCTAAAAGTCACAACATAGTTGTTGATGTATTTGATAATTGAGGTGACTACTCATGCAGATTCGTTTCTTGCATTGCCTTCACACGCATTTCAGGAGGGTCGTGCTTTCTATTATCTGGAGGCGGTGATTCAGCGGTGTGTAGATATTTATTTGGAATCTGACATGTTATTTCAATAAGCTTACTCAAAGCCTCTTATGATGTTGGTTTCTTTATCTATTAAAGGTTAGGTTATGGGACCACATAAATGGCTGCCTCCTCGATACATATGATGTCAGAGACAATGTAAAAGCTGAAAGATTTGTCTCAAGCTTTATCTCAGTTCACAAAATTTGAAGTTATTCTTTACTTAATTAGTTCTTAAAACTACTTGAAGGTGGGAGAACTCTCCGAGCCAAATGAAACTGAAGACAGCAATCTAGCCATTGGGAACATATGTCTGACAAATAATAACTCAATGGTTGCTGTAGCTATTCAAAGGTAAGCTTGAGTGATGGCATTTGTTCAACAAGTAATAAAGTTTATTTTCTTAGTAACACGGAGTTCTTCTGAAACATCGCAGTTTGAATGGGCTGATGCTCTTAGCATGTGATCTTGTAGCAAAGAAGTTGTCTTTTCTAAAGGTAAATTTCTTTGGCAGCCATTTTTCATGTTCTTTAGGGCAACTGATTCGGATACAAAAGAATTAACAGAATCTTGTTTTAAAATGAGATTTCTCATACCATTTATACTGCTGCTAGTCTGATGCTGATCAATGTCTCCATGTTGATTTCTAGAAGGATTGGTGCCCACACTATTCACTTGCTAGGCCTTGGTTCCAGAATGGTTTTCATGCTAGTTCTAGGCAGCTAGCAGCGATTGTCGTACTATGTGTTTCCTTTATCTAATATTAATAAACCTTAGGAGCACGAGATACGCAAATAGGGATGTAGTTTTGTCTTTCTCCGTGTTGCTTGCCAGTGAATATTCAGGTGAATCCCTTAAACATGCCGCCTCCTAATAATCTTGTAAAACAGTTTTAACTAAAAAGAGGCAGGTGATATGCTAATAGAAGAAAGAAAATCAAATTCAAAGATAACCACGTTTTGGCTGGTGGTTGTGCATGACTATTGGCTAGTTCCTTTGCTGCACCTGACCATGAGACTGTGTGTTGCAGTCCTTTTACATAACAAATATTTGGAGCAGTTCTGGTAGACCTGCTAATTGGTAACTAGTCAGAGATGCCGAAAGATTTTATACTTAAATAAGACGCCTTATGTCATCTTGATGCATCCTTGATCTGCTAATTGGTAATCTGGTTGTGTGGACCCTTGATGCTTGACAAGATCTTGATGTACCATTGCTGGGTAGAGTGGGTGTGTTGTGTAGCATGTTGATGCATTAGTAAACTGCCCATCATCGAAAAAACGAAATAAAGTGTCATGTTGCCTTGCAGTGGAATTGTTCAGATTTTTTTTAGTTATTTCTTGCAATGTTGGCGAAACTTGAGCCTCTTGTTCGCTCGCAGGTCATTAGGACGGAGAAGAGCTACATTCCTACTAGCTTAGCTTCCAGGTGCTGGGAGGGTCTTCTGTGGACTGTCATGGGTGCATCAAATATGCCTAACCAGTCTGTATCCCAGCTATTGACCCGTGTAAAAATCATCCCCCTGGCCCAGAAAGATGTACAAGCCTCGGCTGGTCATGACTCTGCGGCCCTTGACGACACTGAAGTACCGCATGGCGAAAAACTTCTCTTGGCGCTGCAAGGAAGCCTCGACGGTTCAAAGCAAGAGGAGGTGCTGGCCGCGGTACTCGCCGCTCTGAAGGTCTCGATGCACAAAATGCTGGTGAAGAAGAACTACTCGGAGGAGCGCAGGGAGCAGAGAAAGAGGGGCAGGAACGACAAAAAGATCAAGAACTAGCTTTTTGTTGGGCCTGAAACAGTACCAAATTAAACAGGTCCTCGTTGTTGTGTTGTAGCATGAGAAGTTGAGCGCGAGAAAGAAATGTATTGACAAGTTGTAAGAGTAGACCAGATTCAGCAGAATTTTCTTGTGACAAGTTGTGCCGGGTGCTTATGCTAACCGCTTCAGTCGAAATGCCGCGATGATAGATGTAATTTGGAGTCCATGACTTCTGTGAGCTGCGAATTAGTAAATGCTATTGACTGAAGAATAATAATGATTTTCTGTCAGATAATCACGTGAAGTGCAAACTTATCATACAAGTGAGTATAAGAGCATCTCCAGTCCCGTTCCCCAAACGCCGCCGGATTGAGCGGGGTTTGGGGACGTGTTTTATTTGTGCCGTGTTTGGAGACATCGCTCTCCAGCCGCGTCCCCCAAATAAAATTTCAGAAATTTAAAACTTGAGCGAATTCATCCAAACTTGCTATATATTACATAGATTCGAACGAAATTCGATTAGATTTAAACTAGGGATTTCTATTTTCGTGCCCTCGGGTCCTTAGTTGTGCTCAGTTTTCCCCAGCTCCTTAGTTTTTCCTCAGTTTTACCTAAACGTTTGTCTGAAACCATCAAACGTGATGTAACGGCCGGTTGCCCGACGGTTGACCGTTATCTTCTGACTAGTGGGGCCACGTAGAGCCCGCAAAGACACGTCGGACCATCCATCTTTGTTTGACCGTAAGCATCGCTGTATCCCCGACCAAAACGCGAACGAGTGGGGCTTCGGTATATCAAATGACAAGTGGGGCCATGATGCTGATACAAGGGGCAATACACGGGTAGGATTAGATTTTTAAACGGAGCTCTACAACGATGGCACGGAGGAGGTGGCATGCGGGGTGCCGAGATGAGATCGACGTCCACAAAGAACTGCATGAGGCGAGACCGGACGCATTAGATAGATATGAACTAGACGCGTTTAACCATGCAAAGAAGAGAAGAAATGGTCGACGACATCGACGACCACCTCAAAACTTTGACTGACCGTGTCGGACACGAACGCGAGCAATGTAGAGAAAACTAGTGTCTCTCCTTTCTCGGCGTGTATAGGTGGGTGCTAGGAGAGTGTGGTGGCGAAGGGAAAGACCTCGCGGCGGTCACGTGGCGTCCAGAGCATAGCGGGTCGGCGTGGCCGTGCCCACTGCGGCGTGCATGCATGTTCGGCATTCGCATCAGCATGTACGTTCGGCATTGGTCTCGGCGGTATCTCTGGTGTGTCAGTGATCGAATGAGGGGACGGGATTGAGGGTGCATCCCGACGTTGACCTAGCAGTGGCGGCGAGCATAGCCGTTCTGACCATGCCGATATCGGCATCGGCAGCGTTTGGAGGCTGTGGTGCTCGAATCAAGTTGGGATTTGTTTCTCGTAGGCCAAAATGAATTTGAAACAAGTTTCATGTTGAAGGTTAGGTAACGAAAGTTTGTAACTATCCCAAAATTATACTAGCGCCATGGTGAGGTTCTTTTTGATAGAGCTATACGGTTGGGCAAACTTTTTTGACACTTTTTAGATAGGGTTCCTTGTTGTTACACGTATGACATCATGTATGGAAAATTTGTGGTCATTTGGAGATGTTCGAAAAATCACTTTGCTTAAGCGCATGCCGTTTCGTCTCAGCTGAAACCAGCTTTTCTAACAAGGTGATTTTTTCTACCTTCTCTAAATAACCTCAAATTTCATACAGCTGATCTTCTATACATAGATAGATACATTGTTTCGTTTTTACATTTTTCGAACTTTTTATTTCCCTTTATAATACCCAATTGATTTTCAGGTCAAAACCTCGAAAAACAAGATCATGTATGGCATCATTTCACCCTAAATTTCAAATTTTCTGAAACTTTCCCTTTTAGATATTCCTTGTTGTTATAGGTATGCCATCATGTATGCCAAACTTGGTTAGGTCTCACCGAAACCAGCTTTTGTAACAAATTAGGTGATGGTTTATCATTTTTTTTTGCGTGAAAAGTAATGGCTACAACAAATCGGTTATGGTTTATCATATTTTTTTGCGTGAAAAGTAATGGCTACAACAAATTGTTGATGGTTTATCATTTTTTGCGTGAAAAGTAATGGCAACAACAAATCGGTGATGGTTTATCATATTTTTTTGCGTGAAAAGTAATGGCTACAACAAATTGTTGATGGTTTATCATTTTTTTGCGTGAAAAGTAATGGCAACAACAAATCGGTGATGGTTTATCATTATTTTTGCGTGAAAAGTAATGGCTACAACAAATTGTTGATGGTTTATCATTTTTTTGCGTGAAAAGTAATGGCAACAACAAATCGGTGATGGTTTATCATTTTTTTTGCGTGAAAAGTAATGGCAACAACAAATCGGTGATGGTTTATCATTTTTTTTCGTGAAAAGTAATGGCTACAACAAATTGTTGATGGTTTATCATTTTTTTGCGTGAAAAGTAACGCCTAAAATAGTTTATAATTTTTAGCGCGTGAAAAATAATACGAGAAAACCGCCCTTCAAAGCATACTTAGAGGGTGGAAGCTAATTAACCGCCAACGAGAGAGAGAGAGAGGGGTTATCCTGCCCGTTCCCTATATCATACGATCAACGGTCGGCGGGCACGATCCGCGTGACATGGGCTAGACCAATCAGGGCGATGATGCACGTCTGCGAGAATTTGTGAAGAGAGAGGGTAAAACTGAGTACTATCAAGAAACCAAGGGCACCTGAGTAGTAAACAGACTAAGGGATTCAAATTTGAGATTTAAAAAATGGAAAATGTGTGTTTTGTACAATGAAACCCATCTTGGCCTACCTCAAACTATTTGCAATACCAATATACATCACTGTGAGAATTGTGGCCTCATTTAGACAAAGTATGATTTGGGGGAAGCTGTTTTGGGAAGGGCTTATTGTGGAAAACCATGCACCTTCATAGCTACTAGGTGATTTGAGAAGTGGCAATTTGTGGTAAAACTTGATTTATCTATGATTTGAGAAGTGGCAATTTGTGGTAAAGACTCCATGAGTAAGTGCCACTCTTTTTCGGATTTTTTTGCACATTAAATGACTCATTTAACTAGTTAATCTCATTTGTTGACTCTCTGTTGACTAGCCACTTGAGGGTAAAACTGAGTATATTGCACTAGTCAGTATTAGCACTCGAGGGGAAAATTGAGCACACAAAAATGCTAGTATAAGACTCGAGGGTATACCTGAGTATATCTAAATTTCCAGGGTTAGACTCGAGGACACGTGCAATTGTTGACGCGTAGACGCGGGTCGCGGTGGAGAAGTCGAGACGTGCAATCGTGGACGCGTGCCGCGTTGCGAAGTCCAAGACGTGCGGACGTGCACCTCGTGCACGCGTAGGACGCGGGTCGCATTAACCACCCCTCGCCTTTATAGACGCCTCCTCGCACTCTCTCTGTCACTCTCACTCGCTCACGCATCGCCAACTCTCTCACGTCCCATCATCTTCTCCAAAGCAAAAAACCTTCTCCCTCTCCCTCTTCCTCTTCCTCCGCCGGAGAGATAGACAAGGAGAATGCCAATCCCAAAGTCGAGGTTGGCTCAAAGCGCGACGCCTCCATCTTCGGCGCCGTCCCCTCTACGGACGACGACGCCGCCGCCGCCGCCGTCGCCGGTGCATCGGAGGCCGCCGCCGCCGGTGGCGCTCAGATCCCGGCGGGATGGGACCCCTACGACCCCGTGCCGTACGTCCCGCCCCCGAACCCCTACGACACCTCCCTGGAGGACCCATGGAACGAGGTAACTACGGTTTGCTTCCTTTTTTGTTCCCCATTTCTTTTTGAACCCTATTTTTGCTGGTGTAGATGGATCTCGTAGATGGATGAGTATTGGGCTAATATTTGCGCCGATTTTATTCCATTTTGTTTTGATCACTTCTTGATTTCGTTTAAGATTTGGGGTTCGGCTGTTCGGTTAATTTATGCAAGTAATATTGGATCTCAATCAGTTAATTTATGCAAGTAATCATGGGATCTCAATCGGTTATTTTATGCACTAATCAAAAGATATCAACCGTTTAATTTTGCAAATAATCTCGAATGTGTTCAAGTTCAGATCTAGTTCAGATCTAGAATCTGTTTCTTTGCCTATGATGAATGGTTGGGCACAAATTTTTACAGGGAGGGTTCAGCGAACCATTGCCGTGTACAAATCTGTTGTGCATGAGCTTTAGTTCGCTAACTCCTTCCCCGTAGATATATAATCATGTCCACTCTAACCGAGGCTGACTCTGTTTTTCTTAACTTTGTTATCATGTACGTTAGTCATCGTTGCAACTCATTCACTAGTTTCTGTTTGATATGGATCGGATGTCCGGCAGCGACGTCGGCAGCGACGAAGAGGAGGAGGACGTCAAGACTCGCCAAGTGCTCGCGGAGGCTGCAGGTCGGCCGATACATCTCCTACTTCGCCAAGGAGGTGTACACGTGCCCCTTCTGCACCGGAGACTCGGCGCCACGGACTTCAACCGCCTCGTCACGCATGCCGAGAACATCAGCAACACCTTCCCCAAAGTCGGCACGACGGTGAACGTCCACTCCTTCCGCGCCAAGCACAGGGCGCTCGGCATGCACCTCCGCAGCTTGCGGCGGGTGGAGATCTCCGCCGGGCGCATGCCTCCGCTCAAGCCCAAGGCTCCCAAGGGGAGCAAGAGCAACAAGTGGAGGCGAGCCGGATGGGGTAGGCGGAGTCCCGGACGTGTGCTGCTGCTGCTCGCTGCCTCCTAGTTTGTTGTTGGGATCCCTTTGTTGTTAGCTAGGGATCCCTTGTTGTTATGTTAGTATGATGGTGCTGTGAAGAACCTGTTACTATGTTGGCTGCTGTGTATGCAGCCTATTATCTATCCATATTATCTAGGGATTATCTATCCCTAGTCTACTATATTTTGTTGGCCGTACTTAGTTTTCTTGATTTACTATGACTGTGAATTTATCGTACATTATCCTGGAGATTTGCTTCTAGATTTAACTACATACATATGGACCGGAGGGAGTACTAGATTTGCTGCCATATTGGGCAAACAACGAGGGCCAAAAGGCACAAATAATTGAAGAAAGTCAGAAATGCAAGCTTCTCTAGATTTTATACTAATTTGGTGAAAAGGACGAGAGAGAAAGAGGGGAAAAAGGTGCACTTAATAATGCCAATTTTGGGCCGAGAGAGACAGAACCCAGCTCCTGCTCACGTGCAACCAAACGCTTCTCGTCCTGTCCCACGCGGTCCCTTTCTACCAGCCCCACGCGACGCGGGCCCACACGACGCGGCCCCACACATGACAGAGCGGTCAACTAAACGGGAATCCTGCCGTCTGAGCTGCTTCTGCGGGTTTCAGACAAACGTTTGGGTAAAACTGAGGAAAAACTAAGGAGCTGGGGAGAACTGAGTACAACTAAGGACCTGAGGGCACGAAAATAGAAATCCCTTTAAACTAAACCCTAATCTAGAATTACTTGCAGTGGCCAGAGGCGTCGTAATACTGGTGGAAGTTGTACATGTCGTCGGTGACGACCTCCTGCTTGACGCGCTCGTCGGGCTTGTCGACGGGTTCATCCTTCACCAGGCCGCTTGGTCCAGCCTCGCCATCGCCGGTGAGGTCCACGAGCGGCTTCCCGGTGTCGCGGATGGACATGGTGATCGCCGTGTCGAGGTCGCCCCTCCAGGCGTCCTTGTCGTTCAGCGACGCCAAGCACGCCGCTCGCAGCCCTGGGCAGTCCTCGGGGTCGTCGCTGCTCGCAATGAGCCGCTGCTGCCGCTCGTACTCCGCCAGCACCGCCGCCTTCGTCGCTTCCTCGTCGTCCTGCTCCTCGTTCACCTCCGGCTTCAGGATGAGGAGGGCGCCGCTGCCGTGCCTTTCCTGCTGACGCCGCGCCTCGGATTGGCGAGCATCGTCGCGAACCCCGGCTCCTCCTTCACCTCGCGCTTGGGGACGGTGTAGGGCGCGGAGCGGTGCGACGAGGATGGCGTCGATCGGGCCGGCCCTGACGAGGAAGAGTACGTCCTCCTTGGCTGCCAGCGCGCTGCGGGAGACGGTGGCGGTGAGGACGGCGCCTCCAACCTTGGCGTCGTTGTCGATGGTCGCCCAGGTCGGATCGGCCCGCTCGTCGGCGGTGAGTGCAGACCGACGGCCCTTGATGGAGTCCCTCCAACACTCCGTGCCTGGCGACGGCGGCGAGACGCCTATGCCGTTGACGACCATCCTCCCGCCGCTGCTTGGCAGGCGCATGTCTGGCGGGACGGGATATCCCACACGGTACAACGCCCACGCCTCCGGGCACGGTAAGGCTGCCGCGGCCGAAGCCGTTCGCCGCTGCGATCTTGTGGGAGGACGACGACATTGGGTAGCGGATGGAGCGACGAGGAGAAGATTTGGGAGCGACGAGAGATTGGGATGAACAAGAACCGTAGGGGCGCTCTTAATGTACAACGGTGGCAGTCGAAGCGGCAGCGGGTCGTTGGACGCAATAAACGTCGGCGCGGATGGCCACGCGGTCATGCACGACGAGACGCGTCCCTGTGTCGCCTGAGAAATATGGGACGCCATTTGATACGGGCATGAAGGCCGAGGTGAAGCCCAATTTCAGGACTTCACCTAGTTAGTTATCTTATTTATCATATTTTATATCTATGGTCATATGTGGACCAATTAGGGATTTTATTGAGTTGAGTCAGCTTGGTTTGGGCCTGTCCAAACTAAGGTAGAGAGGCCCACTAGGGGCTGGCCGGCCACCCCCTCATATAAGGGTGGGTGCGGCTAGGTTTTAGGGTTAGACAAGTTTAGGTAAAAACAGTGGCGTGTGTTCACGTGTATCATCTCTCCGGGGGTACGGCGTTGCCGTTTATCTAGTTTGTAATAATATCCGCTGCGAAGGTTCTTGTGTCATCAAGGATTATCTAGCTCAGGTTTGAGTCGTATCGTTCATCGATCCGTTGCTTGCTGGATTCGTCCCTCTTCTCCAGGCTGCGTTCATCGCGTTGTTGAGAGGATCTACTATCCCGAATTCTCGCTGTGAAAGATCGGACAACACCCTAGAAAAATTTGCTGGGATCCCCTTATCAGGTTGCGTTTGACATTGTTCAGCTAGCATTAGTACCCATGAACCATGTCTTCTCCATGGGTATTGTTATTTTTAGAACCGTAACATTGCTATTGTTAAGGTGGAAGAAGACCATATTTGATACTTCCTCCGATTTATATTAATTGACTCTAATATGAATGGATCTAAAATTCTAGACACATTTTAGTTCTAGATACATCCATATTAGAGTCAAGTAATATGAATCGGATATATATTTTAGCCAGCGCGGGTGTGTACCCCCAATTGCCACACTGAATCTTCCCCGCGCCTCTTCCTCCTCCCCGACCGCGTGTGTCCGAACCTGCACGCCGGCGCCGAAGACCACTCCGTTGTTTTCCGACGCCTCTTCTCGTCCGATTGGTCGCCGCTGAAGCCCACCGCCTAGTTCCCACGCCTCGTCACGCGGAGTCTCAGCCGATTCGGTGCCGCGTTGCCCTGCTTCTTCGCGTGGAGTATAGGCCGAATCACCGCCGGCCCACCTTGGGAATGCCGCCGCCCAAGGCCGTCGACGGGTTTCCTTGGTGTGCGGCGTTGGAACTCTAGCCGTTTCATCGCCGAGATTACTTTCGATGGCGTACGTTGGTGGCTCGGGACATTCTCATCACTGGAGCTCGCTGCGGGCGCGTACGATTTTGGAGTGTGGACGTTCGGTCGGCCGCGTCAAGATTAACTTTCCCGACGTGGAGACCCTCTAGAAGGCTGAGTTCCTCTCGCGCAGGGTCGCATGGTCACTCACGAGCAGGAGAAGAAGAATCGTCACGCTTTCTTGCAGATTAGGGTGCATGTGGCTGACAAGGAGGCAATGGCGCGCTCGTTCAATTTGAGACCGAGTACTTCGTGGTGATAGAGAATGCGAAGAAGAAGAAGAAGGAGGAGGAGGAGGAGGAGGAATATGTTGCGTCAAGGCGACCGTGATTGTCCCTTCTACCATCGACATCTCGTCGGGCTCGTCCTTCGAGCTAGCTTAGAGCATCTCCAGTCGCGTCCCCCAAAGCGTCCCCCAAAGCAATTTGGGGCGCGCCGGACCAAAAATCCGTTCCAGCCGCGTCCCCCAAAGCCCATTTTTGTCCGGCGCGGCCCGACACGGTGTCCGGTGATACGTCCATTTTGCATCACTATTTCATATCATAATTTACTGTTATCATTGATATATTTCATATTTAGAGATGATACTTATGTTATTTCACCTATTTTGCATGTTTCATGATTATTGGAGAATTATTCACCGGAGTCAGAATTCTGCTGGAAAAAGCACCGTCAGGATACAATATTTCTGAAGATCAACAATTGACGGAAAATATACCGAAGCTCCTATTTTTCCAGATGACGGAGCCAGCCAAAAGGGGAGGCCGAGGAGGGCCGCCATGGGCCCTCCACATGGGCCGGTGCGACCACCAATGCCGGCACGCCGCCACATGGGGAGGGGGCCCACGACCCCCTCGGCCATCGCCCTTTCGCGTACTTCATCTCCCAGAAACCCTAAGGTGCAGGGGAACATCGAGGATAGTCATCGCCGCCTCCTCGAGGCGGAAAACACCAGAGAGAAAAGAGCTCTCCGAGCGGTGAAATCTGCCGGGGAAATTCCCTCCCTGAGGGGGGAAATCGTCGCCATCGTCACCGTCATCGAGCTGGACTTCATTGGGATCATCATCATCATCATCATCATCATCTCCACCACCGACACCGTCATCTCCACCGCTGCACCTCGTCCCCGCTGTAACATCTAGGGTTGAATCTTGAGTATTTCATAGGGGAAACTCTCCCGGTGTTGATTACTCCTTGTTATTGATGCTATTGAGTGAAACCGTTGAATCAAGGTTTATGTTCAGATTGTTATCCATCATCATATCACCTCTGATCATGTTCCATATGATGTCTTGTGAGTAGTTCGTTTAGTTCTTGAGGACATGGGTGAAGTCTAAATGTTAGTAGTGAACTATATTGAGTAATATTTAATGGTTTGATATTTAAGTTGCGGTGTTATTCTTCTAGTGGTGTCATGTGAACGTCGACTACATCACACTTCACCTTTATGGGCCTAGGGTAATGCATCTCGTATTTGTTTGCTAATTGTGGGGTTGCCGGAGTAACAGCAACCTGAACCCCCGTTGGTATATCGATGCATGAGGGATAGCAGGATCTCAGAGTTTAAGGCTGTGGTTAGATTTATCTTAATTACTTTCTTGTATTTGCGGATGCTTGCAAGGGGTTTAATCATGAGTATGTATTAGTCCCAGGAAGGGCGGTGCATTAGCATAGGTTCACCCACACAACACTTATCAAAACAATGAAGATTAATCAACTATATGAAGCGAAAGCACTAGACTAAATTCCAGTGTGTCCTCAAGAATGTTTGGTCATCATAAGTAAACAAACCGGCTTGTCCTTTGTGCTAAAAAGGATTGGGCCACTTGCTGAAATTATTATTCTCGTATTTTACTTACTTGTATTTTATTTATCGGCTATATCAAAACCTCCTGAAAACTTGTCTGTGAGCATTTACAGTGAATCCTTCATCGAAACTGCTTGTCAACACCTTCTGCTCCTTGTTGGGTTCGACACTCTTATTTATCGAAAGTACTACGATACACCCCTATACTTGTGGGTCATCAAGACTATTTTCACGGCGCCGTTGCCGGGAGTGAAGCGCTATTGGTATGGAATGGAAGAACTTTTACTATACGTGCTGTTTTTATTTCTCACTCTCTGCTATAATTCATTATGGAGAGATCTTCTCTTGAATTCCTATTTGGAAAATCTACTACTACTGCAAAGGTAGTGGATGAGCCGCCAGGTGAGAAAGTGATTCCATATAAAATACCTATGAAAATTATTGAACGTGTTGTGGATAACCGCTATGAAGGGGATGGAACTGTCCATCCTGGAGATCATTTACTATTTTTACATGAATTATGCAGGTTATTCAAGTGTGCAGGTATTTCTATGGATGAAGTTAGGAAGAAACTATTCTCTATGTCGCTGTCTGGTAAAGCGGCGCATTGGTATAAACTGCTGAAGAATGGGCATTCTCTTGATTGGAAGGATATTATGCCTCTATTTTATTCTAAATTCTATCCTCCAAGTGAAATTCAGAAAGACCGAAACCGTATATATAATTTCTGGCCTCATGATGGAGAGAGTATTGCCCAAGCATGGGGGAGATTGAAGTCTTTAATGCTCAAATGCCCCATTCGTGAGCTTCCTGGTAATATCATCATTGATAATTTCTATGCAAGACTTTCTTTTCAAGATAAAACCTTGCTGGATACTACTTGTTCCGGATCATTCACGCGCAACAAAGAAGAGTTTAAATGGGACCTTCTTGATCGGATTCAAGAGAATACTGAAGGATGGAGAACGACAAAGGTAGAGAGTCAGGTATAAATTATGATTATGAATGCATTGAAACTTTTATGGATACTGATAAATTTCGAAATATGAGTTCTACTTATGGTCCTGACTCTCAAGTTGTTGCAAATTTTTATAAAGCTTTTGCCTCTCATTTTGAATTGCCTAGGAAGAGTTTTAATAAGTATCATGAACCTTACAAAGATAAAACTGATTCACCTATAGGTAAATGTATTGAAGTTAAAACTGTTGATCACATTCTTCCTGAAGCTTATATTGAAAAAATTCCTTTTCCTGCTAAAATGAAGGAGTATTCGGTTATAACTAGTGTGGTTAACAAAAGTGCAAAGAAACCTATAGAACCTGAGGAGCAAATAAATGTTGAACCTGCTGTTGCAATAGTTAAAGACCTTGTGACTGAAAATGTAGACGATGGTGATGCGCGTAGATGTACACGTCCGCTGGGAACCCCAAGAGGAAGGTATGATGCGCACAGTGGCAAGTTTCCCTCAGTAAGAAACCAAGGTTTAATCGGACCAGTAGGAGTCAAGAAGCACGTTGAAGGTTGATGGTGGCGAAATGTGATGCGGCGCAACAACAGAGATTCCGGCGCCAACGTGGAACCTGCACAACACAACCAAAGTACTTTGCCCCAACGAAACAGCGAGGTTGTCAATCTCACTGGCTTGCTGTAACAAAGGATTAACCGTATTGTGTGGAAGATGATTGTTTGCAAGAAAACAGTAAAACAAGTATTGCAGTAGATTGTATGCGATGTAAAGAATAGGACCGGGGTCCACGGTTCACTAGAGGTGTCTCTCCCATAAGATAAAAGCATGTTGGGTGAACAAATTACGATCGGGCAATTGACAAATAGAGAAGGGCATAACAATGCATATACATGATATGATAAATATAGTGAGATTTAATTGGGCATTACGACAAAGTACATAGACCGCCATCCAACTGCATCTATGCCTAAAAAGTCCACCTCCAGGTTATCATCCGAACCCCATTCAGTAT
Source organism: Lolium rigidum (assembly GCF_022539505.1). Classification (NCBI taxonomy): domain Eukaryota; kingdom Viridiplantae; phylum Streptophyta; class Magnoliopsida; order Poales; family Poaceae; genus Lolium; species Lolium rigidum. The sequence goes on from NC_061510.1 coordinate 373,918,903, forward strand.
TAAGTTGCAAAGCAACAGACAATTGCATTAAGTATGGTGCGTAATGTAATCAACAACTACATCCTTAGACATAGCATCAATGTTTTATCCCTAGTGGCAACATCACAACACAACCTTAGAACCTACTGTCACGATCCCAGGTGTCAATGAAGGCATGAACCCACTATCGAGCATAAATACTCCCTCTTGGAGTTAAGAGCAAAAACTTGGCCGAGCCTCTACTAATAACGGAGAGCATGCAAGATCATAAACAACACATAAACAATAGATTGATAATCACCATAACATAGTATTCTCTATCCATCGGATCCCGACAAACACAACATATAGTATTATAGATAGATGATCTTGATCATGTTAGGCAGCTCACAAGATCCAACAATGAAGCACAATTAGGAGAAGACGACCATCTAGCTACTGCTATGGACCCATAGTCCAGGGGTGAACTACTCACTCATCACTCCGGAGGCGACCATGGCGGTGTAGAGTCCTCCGGGAGATGAATCCCCTCTCCGGCAGGGTGCTGGAGGCGATCTCCTGAATCCCCCGAGATGGGATTCGCGGCGGCGGCGTCTCTGGAAGGTTTTTCGTATCGTGGCTCTCGGTACTGGGGGTTTCGCGACGGAGGCTATTTGTAGGCGGAAGGGCAGGTCAAGAGGCGGCACGAGGGGCCCACACCATAGGCCGGCGCGGCCAGGGCCTGGGCCGCGCCGCCCTGTGGTGTGGCCACCTCGTGGCCCCACTTCGACTCTCCTTCGGTCTTCTGGAAGCTTCGTGCAAAAATAGGACCCTGGGCGTTGATTTCGTCCAATTCCGAGAATATTTCGTTACTAGGATTTCTGAAACCAAAAACAGCAGAAAACAGCAACTGGCTCTTCGGCATCTTGTTAATAGGTTAGTTCCAGAAAATGCGTAAATACGACATATAATGTGCATAAAACATGTAGGTATCATCAATAAAGTAGCATGGAACATAAGAAATTATCGATACGTTGGAGACGTATCAGATGGTCACATCATTTTCTGTGAAGATGCTTCTAATATTGTTTCACATCCTAGTAAGACTAGGAAAACTAGTGTTCCTATGCTCTCTGTTAGAATTGGTGATCATTGTTATTATGGTTTATGCGATATTGGTGCAAGTTGTAGTGCCATTCCTTATGAGCTTTACAGGGAAATCATGCATGAAATTGGTTCTTGTGAACTTGAAGATATTGATGTGGTTATTCGTCTAGCTAATAGAGAAACTATCTCTCCTATTGGTATTGTTCGAGATGTGGAAGTTCTATGTGGTAAGATTAAATATCCTGCTGACTTTTTGGTACTTGGTTCTGCCGCTAGTAAGACTTGTCCTATCATTTTTGGTAGACCTTTTCTAAATACTTGTGGAGCTATTATAGATTGCAAGAAAGAGAAAATTGTGACTAAATTTGCTGGTGAATCTTATGAGTTTAATTTCTCTAAATTTGCCAAAGTTCCTTATGAAGCTGAATTGCCTAATGATGATTTTAGAGTTGAACAACTTGCATCTATTGCTCTTGCTCCTAATAATCCTTTGCAGCAATATTTGGAGGATCATGAGAGTGAAGTCTTTAGGGAAGAACAGAATAAGCTTGATGAAATTTTCCTTCGTCAACCCATTCTTAAACATGACTTACTGGTCGAAGATCTAGGTACAACACCACCACCAAGGGAAGATCTTGTTTTTGATTTGAAACCGTTACCTGATAATCTTAAGTATGCTTATATTGATGATAAGAAAACATATCATGTTATTATTAGTGCTAAGCTTTCAGATTTTGAGGAAGAAAGATTATTGGAAATATTGAAGAAACACCGAGGAGCTATTGGCTACACTCTTGATGACTTGAAGGGGATTTCTCCCTCTATTTGCCAACATGCCATCAACATGGAAGATGATGCAAAGCCTGTTGTTGAACTTCTTGAAGCTGGTATTATATATCCTATTGCTGATAGTAGATGGGTTAGTCCTGTGCATTGTGTTCCTAAGAAAGGAGGAATAACCGTTGTACCTAATGATAATGATGAGCTCATCCCTCAAAGAGTAGTTGTAGGGTATAGAATGTGCATTGATTTTCGAAAGGTTAATAAAGTTACTAAGAAAGATCATTACCCTTTACCATTTATTGATCAAATGCTAGAAAGGTTATCTAAAAATACTCATTTCTGCTTTCTTGATGGTCATTTTGGGTTTTCACAAATTGCTGTTAGAGCTAAAGATCAAGAGAAAACCACTTTCACTTGTCCCTATGGAACTTATGCTTTTAGGCGTATGCCTTTTGGTTTATGTAATGCTCCTACTACTTTTCAAAGATGCATGTCTGCTATTTTTCATGGCTTTTGTGAAAAGATTGTAGAGGTATTCATGGATGATTTTTTTGTCTGTGGGAATTCTTTTGATAATTGTTTGCGAAACCTTGATAAAGTTTTGCAGAGATGTGAAGAAATTAACCTTATTCTTAATTGGGAGAAATGCCACTTTATGGTTAATGAAGGAATTGTATTGGGACATAAAATTTCCGAGAGAGGTATTGAAGTTGATAGAGCTAAAGTTGAAGCAATTGAGAAGATGCCCTATCCTAGGGATGTTAAAGGTATTTGTAGTATTCTTGGTCATGCTGGTTTTTATAGGAGATTTATTAAAGATTTCTCTAAAATTTCAAAGCCTCTTACTAATCTTCTTCATAAAGATGTACCTTTTGTTTTTGATGATGATTGTAAGGAAGCTTTTGAAACTCTAAAGAAAGCCTTAACAACTGCTCCTGTAGTTGAACCTCCTGATTGGAATTTACCTTTTGAAATTTTGTGTGATGCTAGTGATTTTGCTGTAGGTGCTGTTCTTAGACAGCGAGTAGATAAAAAATTGAATGTTATTCACTATGCTAGTAAGACTCTTGATACTGCTCAAAGAAATTATGCTACAACTGAAAAAGAGTTATTAGCTGTAGTTTTTGCTTGTGACAAGTTTAGACCTTATATTGTTGATTCAAAAGTCACAGTTCATACTGATCATGCTGCAATTAGGTACCTTATGGAAAAGAAAGATGCTAAGCCAAGGCTTATTAGATTGGTGCTTCTTTTGCAAGAATTTGATTTACATATTGTAGATAGGAAAGGTGCTGATAATCCTGTTGCTGATAATTTGTCTAGATTGGAAAATATTGCTTATGATCCTGTTCTCGTTAATGATAGTTTTCCAAATGAACAATTGGCTGCAATAAAGGTGAGCTCGCGAGATAGTCCTTGGTATGCCGATTATGCTAACTTTATTGTTTCCAAGTACTTGCCTCCAACCTTTTCAGCTCAGCAAAGGAGGAAATTCTTTTATGACTTGAGGCATTATTTTTGGGATGACCCACACTTATATAAAGAAGGATTGGATGGTATTATGCGAAGATGTGTCCCCGAATATGAACAACAAGAGATATTGAGTAAGTGTCATGGTAGTGTTTATGGAGGACATCACGCCGGAGATAGAACCGCACAAAAGGTTCTACAGTCAGGTTTTTATTGGCCAACTCTCTTTAAAGATGCAAGAAAGTTTATTTTACCTTGTGATGAATGTCAAAGAGTTGGTAATATCTCTAGACGCAATGAAATGCCTATGAATTATACTCTTGTTATTGAACCATTTGATTGGTGGGGATTTGACTTCATGGGTCCTTTCCCTTCTTCAGAAGGTAACACTCATATACTTGTTGCTGTTGATTATGTTACTAAATGGGTGGAAGCCATACCCACAAAAAGTTCTGATGGTGAGACCTCTTTAAAAATGCTTTTAGATGTTATTTTTCCTAGGTTTGGAGTACTTAGATATCTTATGACTGATGGAGGTTCTCATTTTACTCATGGTGGTTTTAGAAAAACTCTTGCTAAATATGGTATTAATCATAGAATTGCTTCAGCTTATCATCTTCAAACTAGTGGGCAAGTAGAATTATCAAATATAGAAATTAAATCTATCTTGTAAAAGACTGTTAATAAATCTAGGAAAAATTGGGCTAGTAAGTTGAAAGAAGCGTTGTGGGCTTATAGAACTGCTTATAAAAATCCTATGGGTATGTCTCCTTATAAAATGGTTTATGGAAAAGCTTGTCATTTACCTTTAGAACTAGAGCACAAAGCTTATTGGGTTGTAAGAGAACTTAATAAAGATTTTAAACTTGCCGGTAAGAAAAGGTTGCTACAATTGAGTTCTTTAGATGAGTGGAGAAGTGAAGCTTATGAAAATGGTAGACTTTTTTAAGGAGAAAGTTAAGAAATGGCATGATAGAAGAATTATTAAAAGAGAATTTAATGTTGAAGATAAAGTCCTATTGTATCGGTCTCGTCTCAGATTTTTTGCAGGAAAATTACTCTTAAAATGGGAAGGACCATATGTCATTGTGGAGGTGTATCGTTCAGGGGCAATAAAAATTGCTTCACTGAAAGATGATGCCACACAAGTGGTGAATGGACAAAGACTCAAACATTATATTTCTGGAGATTCTTATAATGAAGATGTTGATGTTATTCGAGTGGTGACTCCGGAAACTTTCATCAAAGATCAAATTGATAGTTCTGCAGAGTTCGACTTCGAATAGGTAACAGTTTTGGTAGTAAAAAGTCCACGTTTAACTTTCCGAACAATATTTTTGCTATTTTTAGAAAATATGAAAAATTACGAGATCGAATCGGAGTGGAGGAGGCGCACGAGGGCGCGTCCCCACGTGGTGGCGCGGGCCCCACCCTGGCCGCACCGCCATATGGGGACGGCTCCTCGGAGTCCCTCTCCCACTCGAGTTCGACCTGGTGCTTTCCTTTTGTCGTGATTTTTTTTGTTATCTAACACCCCGGATCCCCCGAGGTCCGTATATCGTCTTCTCGTCGTGTTTTGTTTCGAGCTGTTTTCTGCCAGATATTGTTTTCAGATCTAGAGCCACCATGTCTTCGTCGGGAACTCCGAAGGACAGCTTCTTTGAGAACGTCGTCAACCCGTACATGAACGAGCTGAAGATGCATCCCAAGGAATCGCTGCTCGTAGATGGAGAGTTGCACATAGAAGATGTCCGGGGTCCTAAAGGAGAAGGAAGTTTGGAGGACATGATGGAGAAACTAGAACAAGAGGTCTTCACCTACAAGAAGATGGCTGAACGTGAAGTGGACATCTTCCACAAAATTGTGTCCGAACTTATTGATGAACACAAGAAGGAGACTACAAAGCTGTGGTACGATATCCTCTCACTTCACAACACTACCAACAAACTTCAAGCGCAACTTTATGATGTTCAGAATCAAAACTGTGAGTATGAAAAAGGTTTAAACACATAAGCTATGCTACCAGTTTCAGGATTCCTGAGACCAAGACGTCGTTTGTTGATGGAGAGCCTCTTCCTTGGAAGTCTGATGACGGGAAGAATTGACCACCATCACCGAAGGATAATTCATCATTGGTATTGACATCCCCTTCGCTTGTTCCAAGCTTGGGGGGAGTGCCACGGTATCACATCACCACTATCTTTTACCTTTTTACTGTCAAGTAGTGTCATATCATGAGTAGGGAAGTTATCATATAAGATGGTTTGCAGTGTGGAAGTATCTCTCTTTTAGTTGGTTATCTATGTATCCCTTGGTGTGAGTTATCGTTATGGAATATTAATGAGAAGTTTTATCATTTACTTTTTGCACACCTTATTTTAGTTTGCAATTTCTGTTATATGATTGATCTTGTTGTTAGTATTGATATCACTTTGGGAGCATCAAGTAAATCTATTTGTTTTTGGCAAACTTAGCATTGGTCAGCAGCGACAATACTTTGAGGCTTAAGTAGAAAAGAGGGAAGTACATGTAGATATATTATTTCATTATCTTTCTTTCTTGTTAGCTAATGAGCTTAGTATTCTGAAGTTAAAATTGTTTGTGCTTACAAGGAAGATGCATGATTGTTTCTATCACATGTATATTTGTTTGTTTCCCTCAACTCTTATGCTTGCTAACCAACCTTGCTAGCCAAAGACCTGTGCTGAGAGGGAATGCTTCTCGTGCATCCAAAACCTTAAACCAAACCCATGCCATTTGTGTCCACCATAACTACCTATTATGTGGTATTTTGCGCCACTCCAAGTAAATATTTCATGTGCTACCTTTAAACAATTCAAAAGTTATTATCTCTTATTTGTGTCAATGTTTTAGAGCTCATGAGGAAGTATGTGGTGTTTTATCTTTCAATCTTGTTGGACAGATTTTCACCAATGGATTAGTGGCATATACATCCGCTTATCCAATAATTTTGCGAAAAGAGCTGGCAACGGGGTGCCCAGCCCCAATTAATAACTTTCATTAATAATTCTCTTCACATGTTTTGCCCTGATTTATCAGTAAGCAACTTAATTTTGCAATAGACACTCCTCCATGGTATATGAAATGTTGGAAGGCACCCGAGGATTCGGTTAGCCATGGCTTGTGAAAGCAAAAGGTTGGGAGGAGTGTCATCTATAAATAAAACTAAAATACATGTGTAAACAAAAGAGAAGAGGGATGATCTACCTTGCTTGGTAGAGATAACGTCCTTCATGGGAGCCGCTCTTTGAAAGTCCGTTTGACAAGGGGGTTAGAGTGCCCACTACCATTCGTTGACAACAACAAACACCTCTCAAAACTTTATTTTTATGCTCTCTTTATGATTTCAAAACTTAAAAAGCTCTAGCACATGATTTAATCCCTGCTTCCCTCTGCGAAGGGCCTATCTTTTACTTTTATGTTGAGTCAGTAAACCTATTTCCCTCTATCTCAAGCAAGCAATTGAGTTGTTGTGATCCAACCATTTATATTGTGATCTATTTAATCATGTCTCTTATTCTTCCTTGTTTAGTACAAATTTTATCTGAATGAATATGACTTTGAAGGTTATCAATGATTATGAGGAGATTGTTATGATTGAGCATGTAAGTTCTGCCATATAAGCTCTAATATAAAGACTCTGCTCGAAAGATAAGTACAATCTGTTAATTGTTCTTTGACCAAGAACGAAGTTTGCCATCATCAATTATGATTTCCTATGCACCTTTATTTGTGATTTCCCTTTACTTGTTTCAAGTTGAGTTATATGAGGAAGTTGTTTACTAGAATGTTTTGTGTGAATTAATAAATGTGATGCTTCTTGTCCGTATTTTATTTATCGACTCTTCACTCCATAAACATGTGGTCTTGTTTATCGAGTTCAGTTTCGCTTGGGGACAAGCGAGGTCTAAGCTTGGGGGAGTTGATACGTCCATTTTGCATCACTATTTTATATCATAATTTACCGTTATTCATTGATATATTTCATATTTAGAGATGATACTTATGTTATTTCACCTATTTTGCATGTTTCATGATTATTGGAGAATTATTCACCGGAGTCGAATTCTCGCTGGAAAAAGCACCGTCGGGATACAATATTTCCGAAGATCAACAATTGACGGAAAATATACCGAAGCTCCTATTTTTCCGGATGACGGAGCCACCAAAAGGGGAGGCCGAGGAGGGCCGCCATGGGCCCTCCCCATGGGCCGGCGCGGCCACCAATGCCGGCGCGCCGCCACGTGGGGAGGGGGCCCACGACCCCCTCGGCCATCGCCCTTTCGCGTACTTCATCTCCCAGAAACCCTAAGGTGCAGGGGAACATCAAGGATAGTCATCGCCGCCTCCTCGAGGCGGAAAACACCAGAGAGAAAAGAGCTCTCCGGCAGGCAGAAATTTGCCGGGGAAATTCCCTCTCGGAGGGGGGAAATCGTCGCCATCGTCACCGTCATCGAGCTGGACTTCATTGGGATCATCATCATCATCATCTCCACCACCGACACCGTCATCTCCACCGCTGCACCTCGTCCCCGCTGTAACATCTAGGGTTGAATCTTGAGTATTTCATAGGGGAAACTCTCCCGGTGTTGATTACTCCTTGTTATTGATGCTATTGAGTGAAACCGTTGAATCAAGGTTTATGTTCAGATTGTTATCTATCATCATATCACCTCTGATCATGTTCCATATGATGTCTTGTGAGTAGTTCGTTTAGTTCTTGAGGACATGGCTGAAGTCTAAATGTTAGTAGTGAACTATGTTGAGTAATATTTAATGGTTTGATATTTAAGTTGTGGTGTTATTCTTCTAGTGGTGTCATGTGAACGTCGACTACATGACACTTCACCTTTATGGGCCTAGGGTAATGCATCTTGTATTCGTTTGCTAATTGTGGGTTTGCCGGAGTGACAGCAACCTGAACCCCCGTTGGTATATCGATGCATGAGAGATAGCAGGATCTCAGAGTTTAAGGCTGTGGTTAGATTTATCTTAATTACTTTCTTGTATTTTCGGATGCTTGCAAGGGTTTAATCACAAGTATGTATTAGTCCTAGGAAGGGCGGTGCATTAGCATAGGTTCACCCACACAACACTTATCAAAACAATGAAGATTAATCAACTATATGAAGCGAAAGCACTAGACTAAATTCCCGTGTGTCCTCAAGAACGTTTTGTCATCATAAGTAAACAAACCGGCTTGTCCTTTGTGCTAAAAAGGATTAGGCCACTTGCTGCAATTATTATTCTTGCATTTTACTTACTTGTATTTTATTTATCGGCTATATCAAAACCTCCTGAAAACTTGTCTGTGAGCATTTACAGTGAATCCTTCATCGAAACTGTTTGTCAACACCTTCTGCTCCTCGTTGGGTTCAACACTCTTATTTATCGAAAGTACTACGATACACCCATATACTTGTGGGTCATCACCGGCGCCCCGAGCCCACCCCCGTCCCATAGGGGACGCTCCGGGCACGCCGGACACAACGAAAAGAGAGGCGGGGAGTGGCGGGGCTGACCCGTCAGCAATTCATTCAAGTTTGGACCTAACTGTCGCCTACCTAGCGGCGGAAGTTAATCGCGCGACGGCATCTTTGCCTTAATGGCGACGGAGGGGCAGGCGAGATGTCCCGTCGGTGCTTCGCAGCCTCCACGCATCGCCGGCGTTCGCACGCCACCGCCCGTTCCCGCGCGATCTTCCCACCTCTTCTCGCCTCTTCCCACACTTTCTTCCCGACGCCAGCGTCTATAAAAGGCCTCCCGGCGTAATTGGTAGCCACCACAGCCGCCGACAACTAACACAGCCCTCGTCGCTCCACCACCGTCTCCTCCACACACCAGTGGCAATGGAGAACCGCCACGGCGCTGGCCAGTTCCCTCCACCGCCGCCTCCTCCACTTCCAGTCCCGGATTCGCAGGTCGACATCGACCCCGCCGCCCGGGATGAGCGGCAGCGGCGAGGGACGCCGCTTTGGCCTGGCTCTCATCAGCAGCGGCGGGAGGTACTCGAGGAGGAGGCCCGCCAGCGGTGTGAGGCGGCGCACGCGGCGGATCTAGCGGTGTTCTACGTCCCTGCCCCCGCAGCTGACGAGGACGTGGCGGCAGCAGCGTGGCACGAGCAGGCGACGGCGGACACCAATGCGGTGTTCGACGCCTCGGCGGCAAAAGAGGCGCGACGGCGCCGGACGGAGGAGATGGAGCATCGCTGGGCTGATGAGCTCCGCCGCCAGCAGGAGGAGCGGGACACACTGTACCGTGAACGGCGGGAGGCGATCGAGCGCCGGCGGCGGGACTCGATCGAGCGCCAGCAGCAGCTGGCGGCGGAGGAGCGTCAGCAGCGGGAGGCGGCGCTGGCGGCAACGGAGGCGGCCTGGGCGAGGCGGGCGGACGAGTTGGCGGTGGAGGCCGACGCGTTGGCGGCGGCGATGATGGAGACGCCAACGGATGTGGAGGAGGAGGAGGCCGAGGCGGAGGAGGAGGAGACCGAGGTGGTGGAGGACGATGACGACGACGAGTTCGAGTGGTCCGATGACGACGGGCCATGATGTCTACGTTCCCCCTCCTTTCCTGTAGACAGTGTTGGGCCTCCAAGTGCAGAGGTTTGTAGAACAGCAGCAAGTTTTCCCTTAAGTGGATCACCCAAGGTTTATCGAACTCAGGGAGGAAGAGGTCAAAGATATTCCTCTCATGCAACCCCTGCAACCACAAAGCAAGAAGTCTCTTGTGTCCCCAACACACCAAATAGGTGCACTAGTTCGGCGAAGAGATAGTGAAATACAGGTGGTATGAATATATATGAGCAGTAGCAACGGTGCCAGAAAAGTGCTTGCTGGCGTGTAGTTGATGGTGGTAGTATTGCAGCAGTAGTAACGCAGTAAAACAGTAAACAAGCAGTAGTAACTCAGCAGTATTTAGGGACAAGGCCTAGGGATTACACTTTCACTAGTGGACACTCTCAACATTGATCACATAACAGAATAGATAAATGCATACTCTACACTTTTGTTGGATGATGAACACATTGCGTAGGATTACACGAACCCTCAATGCCGGAGTTAACAAGCTCCACAATAATGCTCATGTTTAAGTAACCTTAAGTGTAAGATAGATCAAAACGACTAAACCAAGTACTAGCATAGCATGCACACTGTCACCTTCATGCATATGTAGGAGAAATAGATCACATCAATATTATCATAGCAATAGTTAACTTCGCAATCTACAAGAGATCATGATCATAGCATAAACCAAGTACTAACACGGTGCACGCATCGTCACCTTTACACACGTGCGAGGAGGAATAAAACTACTTTAATAACACATCACTAGAGTAGCACATAGATAGTAGTGATACAAAACTCATATGAATCTCAATCATGTAAAGCAGCTCATGAGATCATTGTATTGAGGTACATAGGAGAGAGATTAACCACATAGCTACCGGTACAGCCCCGAGCCTCGATGGAGAACTACTCCCTCTTCATGGGAGCAGCAGCGGTGATGAAGATGGCGGTGGAGATGGCAGCGGTGTTGATGGAGAAGCCTTCCGGGGCACTTCCCCGCTCCGGCAGGGTGCCGGAACAGAGACTCCTGTCCCCCAGATCTTGGCTTCGCGACGGCGGCGGCTCTGGAACTTTTCTCGTATCGTGGCTTCCTCTGTAAGGGTTTTTAGGTCAGGAACCTTTATATAGGCGAAGAGGCGGCGTCAGAAGGTCGAAGAGGCGGCCAGGGGGTAAGGCGGCGCGGGCCAACCCTAGGCCGCGCCGGCCACCCTCCTGGTGGGCCTGTGGCCCCCCTCTGGTCCTTCCCGGGTGTTCTGGAAGCTTCGTGGAAAAATAGGAACCCGGGCGTTGATTTCGTCCGATTCCGAGAATATTTCGTTACTAGGATTTCGAAACCAAAAACAGCAGGAAACGGAACTGGCACTTCGGCATCTTGTTAATAGGTTAGTTCCAGAAAATGCATAATAATGACATATAATGTGCATAAAACATGTAGATATCATCAATAAAGTAGCATGGAACATAAGAAATTATCGATACGTTGGAGACGTATCAGCATCCCCAAGCTTAGTTCTGCTCGTCCCGAGCAGGTAAAACGATAACAAAGATAATTTCTTAAGTGACATGCCATCATAAACTTGATCATATTGTAAACATATGTAATGAATGCAGCGATCAAAACAATGGTAATGACATGAGTAAACAAGTGAATCATAAAGCAAAGACTTTTCATGAATAGTACTTCAAGACAAGCATCAATAAGTCTTGCATAAGATTTAACTCATAAAGCAATAATTCAAAGTAGAGGCATTGAAGCAACACAATGGAAGATTAAGTTTCAGCGGTTGCTTTCAACTTGTAACATGTATATCTCATGGATAGTGTCAATGTAAAGTAATATAACAAGTGCAATATGCAAGTATGTAGGAATCAATGCACAGTTCACACAAGTGTTTGCTTCTTGAGGTGGAGAGAAATAGGTAAACTGACTCAACAATAAAAGTAAAAGAATGGTCCTTCGCAGAGGAAAGCATCGATTGCTGTATTTGTGCTAGAGCTTTTATTTTGAAAACATGAAACAATTTTGTCAACGGTAGTAATAAAGCATATGAGTTATGAAAATTATATCTCACAAGTTGCAAGCCTCATGCATAGTGTACTAATAGTGCCCGCACCTCGTCCTACTTAGCTTGGACTACCGGATCTTTGCATGCCATGTTTCAACCAAGTGTCACAAAGGGGTACCTCCATGCCGCCTGTACAAAGGTCCAAGGAGAATGCTCGCATTTCGGATTTCTCGCTTTTGATTATTCTCAACTTAGACATCCATACCGGGACAACATGGACAACGAGATAATGGACTCCTCTTTAATGCATAAGCATGTAGCAAAGTTATTATTCTCATATGAGATTGAGGATATATGTCCAAAACTGAAACTTCCACCATGATTCATGGCTTTAGTTAGCGGCCCAATGTTCTTCTCTAACAATTTTGCATGCTCCAACCACTAAAATGATAGATCCTTCAGACAAGACGGACATGCATAGCAACTCACATGATATTCAATAAAGAGTAATTGATGGCGTTCCCCGGAAGCATGGTTATCGCACAACAAGCAACTTAATAAGAGATAAAGTGCATAAGTACATATTCAATACTACGATAGTTTTTAAGGCTATTTTGTCCCATGAGCTATATATTGCAAAGGTGAATGATGGAATTTTAAAGGTAGCACTCAAGCAATTTACTTTGGAATGGCGGAGAAATACCATGTAGTAGGTAGGTATGGTGGACACAAATGGCATAGTAGTTGGCTCAAGGATTTTGGATGCATGAGAAGTATTCCCTCTCGATACAAGGTTTAGGCTAGCAAGGTTATTTGAAGCAAACTCAAGGATGAACAAGTGCAGCAAAACTCACATAAAAGACATATTGTAAACATTATAAGACTCTACACTGTCTTCCTTGTTGTTCAAAACTCAATACTAGAAATTATCTAGACCTTAGAGAGACCAATTATGCAAACCAAATTTTAGCATGCTCTATGTATTTCTTCATTAATGGGTGCAAAGCATATGATGCAAGAGCTTAAACATGAGCACAACAATTGCCAAGTATCACATTATCCAAGACATTTTACCAATTACCACATGTAGCATTTTTCAATTCCAACCATATAACAATTTAACGAAGAGGAAACTTCGCCATGAATATTATGAGCTAAGAACACATGTGTTCATACGAACCAGCGGAGCGTGTCTCTCTCCCACACAAGGATGAACTTTATTCAGAGAACTAAGATAACAAAACAAAAACAAAAATAAAAGCACACAGACGCTCCAAGTAAAATACATAGGATGTGACGGAATAAAAATATAGTTTCACTAGAAGAAACCTGATAAGTTGTCGATGAAGAAGGGGATGCCTTGGGCATCCCCAAGCTTAGATGCTTGAATCTTCTTGAAATATGCAGGGATGAACCACCGGGGCATCCCCAAGCTTAGACCTTTCACTCTTCTCGATCACATTATATCACCCTCTTCTATTGACCCTTGAAAACTTCCTTCACACCAAACTTCAAGCAAACTCATTAGAGGGTTAGTGCATAATCAAAAATTCACATGTTCAGAGGTGACACAATCATTCTTAACACTTCTGGACATTGCACAAAACTTCTGAAAGTTAATGGAACAAAGAAACTCATTCAACTTAACAAAAGCGGCAATGCGAAATAAAAGGCAGAATCTGTCAAAAACAGAACAGTCCGTAAAGACGAATTTCAAAATGGCACCAGACTTGCTCAAATGGAAAAACTCAAAACTAATGAAAGTTGCGTACATATCTGAGGATCACGCTCGTAAATTGGCAGATTTTTTCGAATTTTCTACAGAGAATTGTGCCCAGATTCGTGACAGACAGCAATGCTGTTTCTGTGCAGCGATCCCAAATATAACATCAACTTTGACATAGAAACTTTACTTGGCACAAAAACATGATAAGGAGAGGTTGCTACAGTAGTAAACAACTTCCAAGACTCAACAAAACAAAAATTGCTGTAGTAAAATAAACACATGGGTTATCTCCCAAAAAGTTCTTTCTTTATAGCCATTAAGATGGGCTCAGCAGTTTTAATGATGATGCTCTCATGAAAATAGACAATGAAGCAAAAGAGAACATCAAGAAGCAAATTCAAAGCACATTTAAGCCTAACATTCTTCCTATGCATAAGAATCTTGTAAATAAACAAGTTCATGAAGAGCAAAGTAACAAGCATAGGAAGATAAAACAAGTGTAGCTTCAAAAATTTCAGCACATAGAGAGGTGTTTTAGTAACATGAAAATTTCTACAACCATATTTTCCTCTCTCATAATAACTTTCAGTAGCATCATGAGCAAACTCAACAATATAACTATCACATAAAGCATTCTTATCATGAGTCTCATGCATAAAATAATTACTACTCCCAACATAAGCATAGTCATTCTTATTAATTGTAGTGGGAGCAAATTCAACAAAGTAGCTATCAAATATAGGAGGTATATTGTAATCATAATCAAATTTATCCTCCATAACAGGTGGTAACAAAAGACTACTATCATTATAATCATCATAAATAGGAGGCAAAGTATCATCAAAGTAAATTTTCTCCTCAATGCTTGGGGGACTAAAAATATCATGCTCATCGAAGCCAGCTTCCCCAAGCTTAGAATTTTCCATAGCATTAGCAACAATGGTGTTCAAAGCATTCATACTAATAACATTCCCATTATCATGCATATAAAGTTCCATGGGTTTTTTAATTCTCTCCTCAAACACATCATGTCCTAATTCAAGATAAAGTTCATAAAGATCTCTCATATTTTTGTTGTTTTCCATTATGCCTAACTAGTGTAAACAAGAAACCAAATGTCGCAATTGCAGAGTCTAAAGGAAATAGCTTCGAGTACTTACAATGGCGCCGGGAAAATAGCTTAGTAGCCGAGATCCGGAGTGTGAGTACCTTTTACCTTTCCTCCCCGGCAACGGCGCCAGAAAAGTGCTTGATGTCTACGTTCCCCCTCCTTTCCTGTAGACAGTGTTGGGCCTCCAAGTGCAGAGGTTTGTAGAACAGCAGCAAGTTTTCCCTTAAGTGGATCACCCAAGGTTTATCGAACTCAGGGAGGAAGAGGTCAAAGATATTCCTCTCATGCAACCCTGCAACCACAAAGCAAGAAGTCTCTTGTGTCCCCAACACACCAAATAGGTGCACTAGTTCGGCGAAGAGATAGTGAAATACAGGTGGTATGAATATATATGAGCAGTAGCAACGGTGCCAGAAAAGTGCTTGGCGTGTAGTTGATGGTGGTAGTATTGCAGCAGTAGTAACGCAGTAAAACAGTAAACAAGCAGTAGTAACTCAGCAGTATTTAGGGACAAGGCCTAGGGATTACACTTTCACTAGTGGACACTCTCAACATTGATCACATAACAGAATAGATAAATGCATACTCTACACTTTTGTTGGATGATGAACACATTGCGTAGGATTACACGAACCCTCAATGCCGGAGTTAACAAGCTCCACAATAATGCTCATGTTTAAGTAACCTTAAGTGTAAGATAGATCAAAACGACTAAACCAAGTACTAGCATAGCATGCACACTGTCACCTTCATGCATATGTAGGAGAAATAGATCACATCAATATTATCATAGCAATAGTTAACTTCGCAATCTACAAGAGATCATGATCATAGCATAAACCAAGTACTAACACGGTGCACGCACTGTCACCTTTACACACGTGCAGGAGGAATAAAACTACTTTAATAACACATCACTAGAGTAGCACATAGATAGTAGTGATACAAAACTCATATGAATCTCAATCATGTAAAGCAGCTCATGAGATCATTGTATTGAGGTACATAGGAGAGAGATTAACCACATAGCTACCGGTACAGCCCCGAGCCTCGATGGAGAACTACTCCCTCTTCATGGGAGCAGCAGCGGTGATGAAGATGGCGGTGGAGATGGCAGCGGTGTTGATGGAGAAGCCTTCCGGGGGCACTTCCCCGCTCCGGCAGGGTGCCGGAACAGAGACTCCTGTCCCCCAGATCTTGGCTTCGCGACGGCGGCGGCTCTGGAACTTTTCTCGTATCGTGGCTTCCTCTGTAAGGGTTTTTAGGTCAGGGACCTTTATATAGGCGAAGAGGCGGCGTCAGAAGGTCGAAGAGGCGGCCAGGGGGTAAGGCGGCGCGGGCCAACCCTAGGCCGCGCCGGCCACCCTCTCGGTGGGCCTGTGGCCCCCCTCTGGTCCTTCCCGGGTGTTCTGGAAGCTTCGTGGAAAAATAGGAACCTGGGCGTTGATTTCGTCCGATTCCGAGAATATTTCGTTACTAGGATTTCTGAAACCAAAAACAGCAGAAAACAGGAACTGGCACTTCGGCATCTTGTTAATAGGTTAGTTCCAGAAAATGCATAATAATGACATATAATGTGCATAAAACATGTAGATATCATCAATAAAGTAGCATGGAACATAAGAAATTATCGATACGTTGGAGACGTATCAGGCCACACCCGGTCGAGACGGCCGATCAGCAGCGCGCGCTCGTCGAGTCGTTCGAGTCGGAGAAGAAGCTCCAGGACGAGCCCGTGCCCACGAAGAGGTGCAGATTCGTCGCGCCGTCGAGTTCTCTCTCCAGGCGGTGCAGCAGGGGAGGGCGGACGTCGACGCGGTGCTGGAGCAGCGGCGTCTGGCCACCGCCCTACGCAGCCTGGCCACCGCCCTACATCATCTGCTAGAGATGCTCTAGAAGACACCTAAATACATGCATATTTTAACAAAGTTGAGATATTTTTTTGTGGACGGAGTGAGTTTGTTTTCTTTTTTGAAAGTGTACACTTTTATACTATATTTTGTCTTCATAGAACGTAGGATTTTTATTTTTTTTGGTTTTCTTTGAAGTTCGCTCCATGTATCTCCCATTTGACAAAAGATTGTACTGCAACTAGCCGCAAGATTCCCGTTTTTATGAAGATGAAGAAAAAAGTCGATCACCAGTCTCATACGTTTTAAAGCCGTATGCTTAGTGCATTATTCAGAAAGAAACTCATCGTCTATCAAATCTAGCTACGGGAGATAGATTAAGATTACTTTTTATGGCCGGCTCTCCCGTGGACCCAGCGTTTAGTCTCACGTAAATTTAAGCCCGGAAGCCTTGGGTTGAAGCCCTCTGACTCTTCGAAAGCAGCTCGGACGTGCACAAGGAGGCCTCTTATGGCGACGACGGCTTCCAAGAGGCCAATCGACGGCAATGGCGACCAACCATCTGTGCCGGCGAGCGGCGATCAAGCCGATCTCATCAGTGAACTCCCGGACGAAGTGCTAGGCACCGTCGTCTCCCTCCTCCCCACAAGGGAAGGCGCCCGCACGCAGGAGCTCTCCCGCCGGTGGCGCCCCGTCTGGCGCGCCGCGCCGCTCAACCTCGACAACAGGGACGGCTGCGGCTTCTCCGCAAAGATCGTCTCCAGCATCCTCTCCGATCACATCGGCCCTGCACGCCGCATCTCGCTCACCGGCTTCCAACCCGTCCCCTTACCTCAGGACCTCGCCTGCCTCCAGGAGCTCGAGCTGACCTACTACTACAACCCTGGCCGCTTCGTGCTGCCGCCGTCCGTGTTCCGCCTCGCGCCCGCGCTTCGCGTGGCCAGATTCGGCTGCTGCCGCCTGCCGCCTAACCTAACCGTGGATCTGCCCCAGCTTCAGCAACTCACCTTGCATGGGGTCGCTTTGACCGAGGAGTCCTTTCGCGCCCTCCTCTCCGGCTGCCCCCGGTTGGAGAGCCTCCTGCTGGAGATGAATGTGGGCGTCGTCTGCCTCCGTGTCAGCTCTCCGAGTCTCAGGAGCATTGGCTTCATTGCTCCTCCTAGCTCTACCAACGTTGTCTATGAGCTGGTCGTGGAGGACGCACCTCGTCTTGACAGACTCGTGCCGCTTAGAATGAAAACAGGTCCAGCCAACATTCGAGTTATCCGGGCTCCCAAACTGGCGATATTGGGTCCGCTGAGCTACCCCATACTACAACCCCAATTTGGAACAACAGTTTTCGAGGTACTACTTTGCATTGTTAATTTTCGAGTTGTGCATGGCTAGATCCTAGATGCATATGCATCACTATATATAGGAAGGCTGCTGTTCTTGATACGTATATATGTTGTTTTTTCTGTTGCAGAGATCAATCGCGGTCAGCTTAGCAACCATAATGCCCACCTTGAAGGTTTTCGCTCTTGATTATGTTGGTCCTAATTTAGATGTTGTTCTCGACTTCCTCAAGTGCTTCCCCTGCTTGGAGAGTCTCTATATCAAAGTAAGTACTCAAATTTGTTAGCTTGCTTACAATGTTAAAAGTTAATAAGCCTTTGACGATTGGCCCTGGTCAACTATCATGTTGCCTACTTGTCCGCTAATGTATTTATACCGTTTTTTCGTTCTTTCTTACTCTAGCTACAAGAACCAGACCCACGGAAGAGAATGAAAGATGTGCGCAAGTATGCCTCACTTGGTGATCCAACTGAATGCCTCGAGCTCCACCTAAAAAAAGTTGCGTTGAAACACTATTGTGGAAGGGGTCTTGAAGCCGGCATTGCAAGGTTCTTCGTTTTAAATGCAAAAGTGCTAGAGCGCATGGAATTTGGACTCGATGAAGACTATGGCGACATATGGATGGCTAATCAAAAACTGCGGCTGCAATTGGAAGACAGAGCTTCGCGATGTGCTCGGTTTGAATTCAAAAGGCACTCTTGGAGTACACTCCATGGCCACAAGGAGCGTACACATGATCTATCAACGTCTGATCCATTTGCCGCCTCCTTTTTGGATGGATATGTGACTCTTTGAGAAGTACCCTTGCATCACCTTCAAACCACAGTTTTGGTGAAATATCTTACTTGCTGTCTAAAGTTGTATCACCCTTGTTTGATGCTCTGTCTCTACAAAGTGATCTACTTCATGCAGCAATGGAATCAATGGTCTTATGGCTATCTTAGAAACAAATATAGAAGGACATGCCTAAGCTCAGGCTTCGAATCGAGAACGTGCATAGTGGGCATGCTGGTGCTGTGTACATCATATAGAAGGGGTTTCCTTTTTAGTTTAATTTCTATTATATTGCAATTGAATGCAATCTACTATGATTATTTTTTCTCTGAATTTAATTGGTGTCGGTTTGTTTATCTGCTCATTGGTATTGTATCGGCAAGAGCTATTACTAACTCTTCTTTAATTTATAGTTTAATTTCTGTAATATTGCACCTGAATTCCATCTGCGATGCTTAGTGGATTCTTTGAACACATGATCTGTGAATGACTGATCCGTTTGGGGCTACTCCTTATTTGACGGTTATGTTAGCCTTTGAGAAGTATCCCCATATCATCATTTTCAAACAAATCTTTTGGTACAGTATCTTACTTGTAGTCTAAAGTTGTCTTGTTCCTTGTTCATGCTTTGTCTCAACAAACTGATGTACTTCATGCAGCAATGGAATGGGCTCAAGTAGAAACATATATTGAAAGACATGCCCAAGTTCAGGCTTCAAATCGAGAACATGCGAAGTGTACATCATGGTGGTGTGTAGAGCACCTAGAAGGGGTTCTCCTTTATGGTTTAATTTCTGTTATACTACTAGACACTTGAACGCCATCTGCTTTGCATAATATTTTCGCTGTACTAAATTGGCATGCTTGTTTATTTGCTCATGGTATTCTAACAGAAGCAACAATTGCTCCAATAGATAATATACACAAAGTAATAAAACAGGTTCAGTTGATTTTTGTACCTGTGTCTTCACCGTTAATACTATTTTTCCAGAAGAGTACCATGAATGTCGTTACGGGGAAAGAAGACTATAAAAAGATTCCTACTACAAAGCTTTTTTTTATAATAGTCATTAACGGTTGCATTAGCCCACTCGTCGCCCACTAAATGAGTTTACTTTTTATGGGGCTTCTCTCTTCTCTCGTGTATTTTATATTGGAGCACCATATCATACAACAGACACTTTCTGAATTTGTACAGAGTTATGATCTAGTTTATCATACAATGAGCCCAAAGCTTTTTTAGCAAGATAATTTATGTTTATCTAACTTCTTTTTTTAGAGAGCTCTTGTATTCCCATGGGGCAAGAGCGGGAAATAGGCGTCTTTTTTTTTTTCACAACTTGTTGCTGATATGGGGTAGCCCGATCTTCTCAGTAAGCAACGGTGGTGATGATGATCACGGGGTGATGGCAGCGGAGAAACACGACGATGTAGTGGATGATAACTTGTATGACGCAACGAGATCTCTCGATTGGTCCCTGTCGCCAATGCAACAGCTCTCAACCCTGCAAGATATTCGCAACTCCACACACTTGCGCACGTAGCCGCCGACCACGAAGCGGTAAGTTGCAACCGTCTAATTCCCAATGGAACAGCAGATCACACAAGACTTAAGCAGGATCTACACAATATCCAAGCAATATGGTATAGGGAATTCAATAGTTTTGCAGAGCAAACAACTAAGAACTAGGGTTTATCTTAAACGTGGTCTAAAGCAACTTGTGGGGCGTCCCAGGGACTTATATAGGCGTCTGGGACGACCTCAGGTCCAAAAAGTACGAAAATAACCGACCCAGAATAGATCTGGTCGAGACAGACTCGGACTGGTCCGGTCTGGAATCCGGTCGACCGGGCTGTGGACCGGCCGGTCCGGTCTGTGGTCCGGTCAACCGGTCGGCAACCGGAAATCTGCGAGGTTTCCGGTTTTCGTCCAGTACGAGGGGCTTCCTCCGGTTGGCGGCCGGTTGGCGGCCGGTCGACCGGGCCAGGGACCGGGCGGCCCGGCGTGGCGGCCGGTCTGACCGGGTTCTGGACCGGCCTGGAATTCTTCTTCTCCTCTCGCGCATGCCTCCCGCTCCTCCCTCGCGCGTCCATGAGATATCTTCATGTCCAGCTCCATGTCCAGCCTTCACGTCCATCTTCACGTCCAGCTGCTCCTCTCCTCGTGCGATGCTTGTCTCTTCTTCATACCTGATGATACATAAGTAATAGGACTTAGGTAGTATAAAGTTCTCATCAATCAAGGTATCGTTTAAGAACAAGTTCACCTGTTGTTTAAGTAGCTTCGCACGAGCTCGTGTCATTGGTCCAATCCTGACTTCATTGGACTTGAGCTTCACAGCAGGTTCATCTTCAGTTGGTAATGACGGAGGTAGTAGTGAGGTAGGGATGTCCTCATCATCTCCCCCTTCAAAAGGCGTCGACCTCGACGCTCCAAGGTCTTCTCCGTCATATGGTGTCAAATCAGCAACATTGAAAGAATTACTGACACCAAACTCATCCTCTGGAAGATCTATCGAGTATGCATTATCATTGATCTTGGCAATCACTTTGTAAGGACCATCACCACGAGGCTTCAACTTAGACTTTCTCAGCTTCGGGAATCTATCCTTGCGAAAATGTACCCAGACCAAATCACCAGGCTTGAACAACATCTCTTTGCGCTTTTTATTCATCCTTGCAGCATTGCTCTTGCCTTTCTTCTCAATCAACTCTTTAGTCTTCTCATGAATCTTCTTCACATAATCTGACCTTTTTGATGCCTCCATATTAACTCTCTCATGTATGGGCAAAGGCAACAAGTCAAGTGGAGTAATGGGTTTGAAACCATACACCACCTCAAAAGGACATAGCTCCGTGGTAGAATGTACCGCCCTGTTGTAAGCAAACTCCACATGCGGCAAACACTCTTCCCACTCCTTCAGGTTCTTCTTGATCATGGATCTCAACAGTTGTGACAATGTTCTATTCACCACTTCAGTTTGACCATCAGTTTGGGGATGACAAGTAGTGCTGAACAGCAGCTTCGTCCCCAGCCTTTCTCCAAAGCGTCTTCCGAAGTAGCTCATAAACTTCACGTCACGATCGAAACAATAGTCTTCGGGACTCCATGTAGACGTACAATCTCCCTGAAAAACAGGTTAGCAATATGCGACGCATCGTCGCTCTTGTGGCAGGCAATAAAGTGGGACATCTTAGAGAATCTATCCACTACAACAAATATAGAATCATGGCCTCTCTTAGTACGCGGCAAACCCAACACAAAATCCATACTAATATCCTCCCATGGTGTAGTAGGTGACGGTAAAGGAGTATACAAACCGTGAGGCTTCAGCTTGGACTTGGACTTGTTGCAAGTAATGCATCTCCTCACATATCTATCCACGTCCCGCCTCATCTTTGGCCAATAAAAATGGTCAGCTAGCATGAGTAGCGTCTTCTCACGCCCAAAGTGACCCATCAAACCTCCAGCATGTGATTCCTGCAATAAGAGCAAACACACAGACGATTCTGGAACACATAGTTTGTTAGCCCTAAACAAGAACCCATCATGTATGTGATATTTGTCCCATGCTTTACCAAGAGCACATAAGCGATATGGTTCAGCAAAATCATGATCAGTAGCATACAAATCACATAGAATCTCTAAACCAGGAATTTTAACATCAAGTTGAGTTAATAACATATTCTTCCTAGATAGAGCATCAACAACAATATTATCTTTTCCCTTCTTATGCTTAATAATGTATGGAAAAGACTCAATGAACTCAACCCACTTAGCTAGACGCTTATGCAAAGTAGATTGGGCTTTCAGGTATTTCAAAGCTTCATGATCGAATGTATGATAAATTCTTTTGGCCACAAGTAATGTTGCCAAACCTCAAGAACTCTAATTAAAGCATACAATTCTTTATCATATATAGGATAGTTCAACTTAGCACCAGTAAAGTTTCTCGAAAAATATGCAATTGGGCGACCCTCTTGCATCAACACACCACCAATTCCAATACCACTAGCATCACATTCAATCTCAAATTGCTTATTGAAATCAGGAAGTGCAAGCAACGGTGCGTGAAGTTAACAATCTCTTAAGTTCATCAAAAGCATGATCTTGGGCTGCGCCCCACTCAAAAACAACACCCTTTTTAGTCAAATCATTCAAAGGTGCAGCAATAGTACTAAAGTTGGGCACAAATCTGCAATAAAACCCAGCTAGACCATGAAAACTTCTTACTTGACTCACATTCATGGGAGTAGGCCAATTTTGAATAGCTTCAATTTTAGACACATCTACTTCTACTCCATGCTTAGAGACAACATAACCCATAAATATGACCTTATCTTTGCAAAATGTGCACTTCTCAAGATTACCATAGAGTTGATTATCACGCAACACTTGCAAAACATGTCGAATATGTATAGCATGATCAGATTCATTGCGGCTGTAGATTAATATGTCATCAAAATACACAACCACAAATTTGCCCATAAAATCACGCAAAACATGGTTCATCAGTCTCATGAAAGTGCTAGGTGCATTAGTTAACCCAAAAGGCATTAGTAACCACTCATATAAACCAAATTTTGTTTTAAAGGCTGTTTTCCACTCATCCCCTTCTTTCATCCTAATTTGATGATAACCACTACGCAAATCAATTTTAGAGAACACAGCAAGCACCACTCAATTCATCTAGCATATCCTCTAAACGGGGAATAGGATGACGATATCGAATAGTAATGCTGTTTATAGCTCTACAATCTACGCACATACGCCAAGTACCATCTTTCTTAGGAACTAGAATAACAGAAACAGCACAAGGACTAAGGCTTATGCGTATATAACCTTTGTTAAGTAGCGCTTGTACTTGCTTCTGTATCTCCTTCGTCTCTTCGGGATTAGTGCGATATGGTGCCCTATTGGGCAGCGATGCTCCGGGAATCAAGTCAATTTGATGCTCAATACCTCGCAATGGTGGTAGTCCTCGCGGGTACCTCCTCCGGAAACACGTCGCCGAATTCCTGCAAAACATTAGAAACACCAAGAGGAAGAGGGGTCATGTCGTTAGAAACCAAAACCGTACCCATGTACAAAAGCACAAGAGGCATAGCCGTAGGATCCTCACTAAATTCTCTCATGTCTTCTTTGGTGGCTAATGAGACTAAGGAATTCACTCTCTCACTTTTCGTTATATCACTCACGACATTACAATTCTCTCGCCTATCTAGAGGTGCATCCTCCAAATTCACTTCGATCTTCTGACGAGACTCATTGACAATTTGTTGTGGTGACATAGGCTGTAAGTTAATTTTCTTGCCCTTGTACTCCAAGTGATATGTATTGGCACGGCCATTGTGTTGCACAGAACGGTCATAGAGCCAAGGCCGACCCAATAAGAGGTGACAAACCGTCATAGGAACCACAGCAAAATCAATGCAATCCTTATACGGTCCAATCGCAAACTCAACATGCACCATGTGGTTTACCTTCATCTCACCATTGTCGCTCAACCACTGAATATAATATGGATGCGGGTGCGGTAGATACTTCAACTTCAGCTTGGTACATAACTCCTTGCTTGCTAAATTGCGGCAACTCCCGCCATCAATAATGACCTTGCAAGCCTTGTCAGGACCAACTAAAGCTTTGGTTTGGAACAAATTGCAGCGCTGAGTAGATGCACTAGACAACACATTAAGAGCACGCTGCGACACAACAATGGTGCGAGCATCAGAAGGATATGCATCTTCACCATCAGTGTCATAGTCATCATTGTCTGGAGCATTTGGATCAACATCATCTCCGAGCCTCATACTCATTGTCCTCATTGATAAACATGACTTTGCGGTTAGGACAATCTCTCTTGAAGTGACCCTTGCCACCACATGTATGGCAAAGCATATCGCGGTTGCGCGTTGTAGACACACCAGAACCGCTCGTACTTGCCGCATATTCGGACTTCTTTGCATTAGATACATTGGAGACCGGTTTGCTAGGCAGAGTAGAGTAATGAACGGAGCGCGTCGAAGGCGCCGGTGCCGTAGAGGGCGCACGGGGTGTAAAACGCCCAGCTCCCGTAGCACGTCCCTTAACCTTTGCTTCTTCATCCAACTGTGATTCAGCTTCCCTTGCATGATGTAACAGTTGATTCATATTGGTGTAGGTGTAATGACGAACAATGCCTTTAACATCATACTTCAATCCATTGAGAAAACGCTACATTGTCATCTCTAGAGACTCACGGACACGACCACGCTGCATAAGCATCTCCATCTCCATGTAGTACTCATCAACAGTCTTCACACCTTGCCTCAATAGTGTTAGCTTATCAAATATATTCCGCATGTAATTTGTAGGCACAAAACGAGAAGTCATAACCTCCTTCATTGCACGCCATGTACGGATAGGCTGTGCACCATCTTCGTCGCGGTTACGAACCAAAGAATCCCACCAACGCAATGCATAACCATCAAATTCAGAAGAAGCAAGCTTGATCTTCTTATCTTCAGAGTAATTGGGATGTAAGCTCCATAATTTCTCAATCTTCAGCTCCCAAGTGAGGTATTCTTCAACATCAGCTCCTCCTTCAAACTTGGGTATGGAAAACTTAGGCTTACCCAATCCATCTTCTTCATCTTGTCCACGACCATTGCGGCCAAGTGGAACCCAGCCACGAGGACGATGACCACGAGGCGCACCACGAGCATTGTGTGCGTCATCTTCAAGCTCAGGATCTTCATCATCGTCTTGTTGTTGTTGTTGTGCAGTCAAGTTCTCAATAGCGATGAGCATGTCTGCAATATTGCGCTGTATATCCGTTACTTGATCAGCCAATCCAGTGACAGTTGCATTAGTAGAATCCAGCGTTTGTTTGATCTCGTCAACTGTACCCTTAAGCTCCTCATCCTGAGCACGGAATTCACGTCGCATCTCATTACGAAGAGCCTCAAACTCCCTCCAGTTAATAATATCTGCAGAATCCTTGTTCTCCTGGTTAACAATCTTATGATCACTAGCAGACATGATTAGTAGGTTAGTGCACTAAATCAAAGATATATGGTGGTACTCTCACAACTCACTCAAAACTGGTAAGAAAAGGAAATCTTACCGTTCCAAAGTAAATTAGTGTTGCTTACCACTTGTAGTAACAACTAGTGCACGGATGTAGCGAAGCGAATATCAAGGGTATAAGAACAATCACACGACAAAGCAGGGTATATGTGGGGCTGTAGGTAGGCTACCTATTTGCACCAATAACAAGCTCTAGCGCTGACCGTAGATAACCAATGATACTCACACAAGGCGATATAATGGGGCAATGCAACTATATGGAGGAAAAAGGTTGCAATGCACTAGAGAGACGCTAGCAAAGCTCAACGAGACAGGCACAAGATTGCTCAACTACAGGTGCAGTAAAGAAAACTTAGGCCTTTCACTTGATTCAACTAGCACGACACTTTTCTTTTTGTATTTTATTTTTGTAACACACGCAGCTATGTAGCTCTTTTTGCTTCTTTTCTATTTTCTTTCTTTTATTTATTTTATGACTCAACTCCTTGATAACACGGCCAACAAGATATGCAAAGCACCAAAAACCCTAACGAGCAACCTGTCGAGCGGTAAAACTAGTCTCTTCTGGGGAAGTTCCTAGTCACGTATATCGAAAGGCTGTGTCTATGGTTGGGAACAAGCACACTGTACGCTATGTGGACTCGGAGTAACAAAACTGACACAATATGATAAACTAGATGATAGAGAAAACTCAAACCCTAACAATTCTACTAGAAGAAAGATAAAGTTACACAAAAACAACTACGAAAAGCAACTAAAACTCGAAATTAGTGCAATCTATGGCTATGGCAAACCCTAACCCTAATTTTTTTTTGGATATTTCTGGATAGGAAAACACTCACAACTCAACTATGGGGTGGATTGTGGATGGCTTACCGAGGAAAACTGGAAATCTGATACCAAGATGATATGGGGTAGCCCGATCTTCTCAGTAAGCAACGGTGGTGATGATGATCACGGGGTGATGGCAGCGGAGAAACACGACGATGTAGTGGATGATAACTTGTATGACGCAACGAGATCTCTCGATTGGTCCTTGTCGCCAATGCAACAGCTCTCAACCCTGCAAGATATTCGCAACTCCACACACTTGCGCACGTAGCCGCCGACCACGAAGCGGTAAGTTGCAACCGTCTAATTCTCAATGGAACAGCAGATCACACAAGACTTAAACAGGATCTACACAATATCCAAGCAATATGGTATAGGGAATTCAATAGTTTTGCAGAGCAAACAACTAAGAACTAGGGTTTATCTTAAACGTGGTCTAAAGCAACTTGTGGGGCGTCCCGGGGACTTATATAGGTGTCCGGGACGACCTCAGAGTCCAAAAAGTACGAAAATAACCGACCCGGAATAGATCCGGTGGAGACAGACTCGGACCGGTCCGGCTCGGAATCCGGTCGACCGGGCCGTGGACCGGCCGGTCCGGTCTGTGGTCCGGTCAACCGGTCGGCAACCGGAAATCTGCGAGGTTTCCGGTTTTCGTCCGTACGAGGGGCTTCCTCCGGTTGGCGGCCGGTTGGCGGCCGGTCGACCGGGCCGTGGACCGGGCGGCCCGGCGTGGCGGCCGGTCGGACCGGGTTCTGGACCGGCCTGGACTTCTTCTTCTCCTCTCGCGCATGCCTCCCGCTCCTCCCTCGCGCGTCCATGAGATATCTTCATGTCCAGCTCCATGTCCAGCTTCACGTCCATCTTCACGTCCAGCTGCTCCTCTCCTCGTGCGATGCTTGTCTCTTCTTCATACCTGATGATACATAAGTAATAGGACTTAGGTAGTATAAAGTTCTCATCAATCAAGGTATCGTTTAAGAACAAGTTCACTCGTTGTTTAAGTAGCTTCGCACGAGCTCGTGTCATTGGTCCAATCCTGACTTCATTGGACTTGAGCTTCACAGCAGGTTCATCTTCAGTTGGTAATGACGGAGGTAGTAGTGAGGTAGGGATGTCCTCATCAGTTGCCCTCAAGGGTGGGTCTGAATTTATTTAGTAGGAAAAAGTGTCATTCGTAAGTCAAGGTTATGATTAAGAAGTAGTAATCCATGCAAGAAGTAAGTTGTGTGTACTTGAATCAGCTACACACAATTTGAGGGATAATGAGAGTAGTTGGATCAGCTAAGCTATGTGTACTCGCTCTATCTCGGTTTAACAGACGCACACGTAGTTTAATAAATTACTTTAACCATTATTTTGGAAAATAAAGTATGAAATATGTGTCAAAAAATATATCATTGTAAAACTTGTTTGCATGTGAATCTAATGGTAAAATTTTTGTAGACATAAAATTTATATATTTTTTGACCAAATTAATGGTTAAATTTTGTCTTAAACTGCGTACGTGGGACGGAGGGAGAGCAGTTGAATTAGCAACTGAGTTATGTTGTCCGGTAGTGTTCATGGTCGTATGTAAGACATGTGACAGTTAATTTGTCTCTATATGTCATTCTTTGTGTTATAGATGTGAATATATTTTAGGGATTTCTATTTTCGTGCCACTGGTTCGTTAGTTGTACTCAGTTTTCCCCAGCCCCTTAGTTTTTCCTCAGTTTTCCCCTCCCTCTAGTTTGAAACCCGTCGCAGACGCTCAGACGGGAGGGTTGCCGTCTGGTCAGGAGGCCTTCACCGTTACCGGTGACGGCTAGGGAGCCGCGTTGGTGTTGAATTGACCGTTTCTTTCGAACTATGTTGATCGTTGACTCGAGGAGCTCACCCAAAGCTTTCCACTCCGCCCGATACTGGAGGAGCTCACACACCGCCCCTCCGCCGCCACGCCGTCCTGCCCTCCTACCTTATGGCGTCGTCCGCCGCCGAGCCGCCCCCGCCCCCACCACCACCCCCGGGAGGCGGAGAGGGATCCGCCTCCACCAGATCTAGATCTACCCCTGTCGCGTAGAGTTTGTATATCCGTCTGATGTACCGACTCTTCCCGTCAGCCGCGGAGAAGATTGGGAATCGGAGGGATCTAACGCATGGATTCCATCTGGGTAAGCATCGTCTGCCTATGTGAATTAACAGTAGGCAGTTTTTGAGCGCCAATCGTTGTTGCTCAACTAAGCTGCGTTGCTTTTCGAATAGGATTGATCCAGCGCTGGCTTTTCGGCTGGTGGTTAGGCTGGATTCTAGCTTTACGCGTGATTCTAAACGCGAAATGAATGGGTTTTACTTCCCTGCGGTGGTTGCAACCACCATCTCGTTGAGGGATTTGAAAGCTAACATCTTCGATAAGTACCCCTGGAGCCCTCGCGATGCAGTTCATTTCGAATATTTCAACAGCACGGAGCGAAGATTGGTTCCACTAATTTCCGAAGATGATCTGGGAATTCTTTTTGCTTTGAATGCTTCTTGCCATTTCGGTAAAATTCGTGTCCATGTGGACAGGGGCCGAGCATCATCGGGTGGTCGGGCATCATCAGGTGGTCGGGCATCATGTCTCTCTACTGCTGCTGCCTCTGCTAATAGTGTGCGCCGCGGTGATCCTTGTAGGTCCACAGCAGCACCATCTGTCCCCAGTGCGAGTGGTAGCCAGATCGTTCCTATGGTCAATGTGGAGGACAATGCAGAGATTGGGGATCAGTCTCCTGAAGATGATGAGGATGAGTTAATGTTTCCTGAATTGGTAGATCGTTGCGATAGCGAGCAATGGAGGATCAATACATGGAAGATATTGCTTTTGGTGCCAGATTTGATGAGACCGATGATGAAGAGAAGAATGAGAACGATGACAGCCTCGTTTTAGCCGATTACGAAGGTGAAGACTTGCCAACAATTGAGTGGAACAGGGAGGATCCTCGGCTTGCAAAAGGCACCGTGTTTCAAACGATGATGGACTGCCGTAATGCAATTACTACATATCACATTCTCACTAAGAATAATTATGAGGTTATTAAAAGTGAGCCAGGTAGGTTCACAATTAAATGCCCATACCCAAGGTGTAGGTTTAGGCTGCATGCATCCACAATGCGCGTAAGCGGCTTGGTTCGTGTACTACGCCAACCAGCTTGTGTATTTAGATCACGGTGTAAAATTTGTTATCTATTACTGACATCCCTTATCATTATGTTTCAGATAAAGGTTAATAAGGAGATCCATAGGTGTCCACCTCTAGGGGGAGAGCCAGACCTGAAAACAAAGCTAGCGAAGACTAGGTGGTTGGCAGATATAATCCTAGATTGGCTGAGAGAAACTCCTTCACTTGGTCCAACGGCACTCCGAAAAAAGGTGGCTGAGAAGTATAAAGGGATGAAAGTACCTTACATGAGGATGTTCTATGCAAAGGAAATGGCTCTTGACAAGATCAATGGTCCATGGAATGAAAGCTTTCGGTTGCTTTACACTTTCAAAGCTGAAGTGGAGATGGCTAGTCCAGAGCAGTGTTGTAGCAATAGACAAGCATACAGCTTCCCTACAAATTGAAAAGCGGGAAGGTAATGCACAAGGAATGTTTTAGAAGGGCTTTTGTTTGTTTCAAAGCTTGCTGGAAAGGCTTTTTGGACGGTTGCAGGACTTATTTGGCCGTGGATGCATCAGCTCTTCATGGTAGGTTTAAAGGACAGCTAGTTGCTGCTACTGCAGTTGATGGACATAATTGGATGTTCCCTGTTGCTTATGGAGTTTTGGAGGTTGAGTCAGAGGAAAGTTGGACTTGGTTTCTGCAGAACTTGCGCGACCTTATAGGTCATCCACCAGGACTTGTTATCCACACAGACGCTTGCAAAGGTTTGGAGAGTGCGGTAGAAGCAGTATTCCCTGGAGTGGAGCATAGGGAATGTATGCGACACTTGGTACAGTATTTTACAAAGAAATTCAGGGGTAAAGTTTTTACTCACAACCTATGGCCAGCTTCATACACATGCAGCTCTAGGAAGCATAAGTTTCATTTGGATGTGTTGTATAAACAAAAACCCGGGGTGAAGGAGTACTTGGATGAACATCATGGTAGGGTGTGGTCAAGAAGCCAATTCAATGAAATTTGCAAGGTAGACTATGTAACAAGTAACCTTGCGGAGAGTTTCAGCTCAAAGGTCAAGTCATTGAAAGGGCTTATGCTGTGGCAAATATTTGATAAGATTAGGCGAGATGATCATGATAAAGATCGATCTGCGTCAAAGAATTGCATCCACAAATTATGTTGGCCATCTCATGCTCCCATCTTTGATTAAGTCTTTGCATGGGAGGGCAAAACAATTGAGGATGCAATGCGTCAGAAAAGGAATGGAGGCTGAGGTAACCTACATCGACGGTAAAAACATGCAGTGGAGGTATCCAGTGAGTTTGGTTGATAGGACATGCCATTGTAGGGGATGGCAGATCCGTGGGATACCCTGCATACACGCATTGTTTTTCATGAGTGTTATAGGGGGTGAAGATGGTGAAGTTGATCAGTATGTGTCAGAGTATTTCTCCGTTGCAAAATTTAGGGCTGCATACGCTATGAATGTTCCTACCTTGTTGGGAAAAGACCAATGGATGAAAGTCGATCCAGGCTTCAAACTGTACTCTCCAGTATTGACTAGACCGGCAGGTAGGCCGAGGAAGAATAGGATCGAGCTAGTGCGAGAGGGTGGTGCACCGATTCGAAAACGTAAGTGCAAACGTTGTGGAATCCCTGGACACATTGCTAGGCTTTGTAAAAATGGAGTTGATCCGGCTTTTGGAATGGAAGATCAGGCGGGAGCGTAAAATGCAGAGGAGAATGAAGCAAGCAATTCAACTTGAGATTGAAGCAGCAGCTCAACATGAGGAGATTGAAGCAGCAAATGCGAGAGGAGATTGAAGCGAGCAGCTCAACATGAGGAGATTGAAGCAGCAAATGCAGAGGAGATTGAAGCAGCAGCTCAACATGAGGAGATTGAACCGATGGATCGAGAGCAGAGGGAACAGATGGATGTAGAAAGGCTTCAACCGATGAGTCCAGAGGAGAGTGAACAGTATTATCGAGATTGCCTCGATAGTTGTAAGGCCATGTGTGATGCACACTTCGAAGAGCTCATGGCGGAAGAAAAGCAGAAGCTTCGCAGAAGAAGAAGAACAAGAAAGAGGGCAAAAGGAAGGTAGACACCGGTAATATCCCCGGTAGGGTTACCCGGAGTAAGGTGGTGGCCCGGCGAGTCACACCAGGAGCAAGAAAAAGATTTTATTCTGAACAACTAATTTGAATTTGTATGAACAATTTGTATTGGGGTTCCCTTTGTATTGGGGATCCCTTTGTGTTGAACAATTTGTATTGGGGATGCCTTTGTGTTGAACAATTTGAATTTGTATGAACAATTTGTATTGTGGTTCCCTTTGTATTGGGGATCCCTTTGTGTTGAACAATTTGTATTGGGGATGCCTTTGTGTTGAACAATTTGAATTTGTATGAACAATTTGTATTGTGGTTCCCTTTGTATTGGGGATCCCTTTGTGTTGAACAATTTGTATTGGGGATGCCTTTGTGTTGAACAATTTGAATTTGTATGAACAATTTGTATGCCACATTTAAGCCACATTTATCATTTTAGGGTTTTAGGGTTTTGGGGTTTTAGGGTTTTAACATTTTAGGGTTCAATTCAAAATAATTCAAAACATGGTGGAACCTTCCCATGGAGCCTTGTTATGTTACCTACAACCTAGAGAAATAATAATGGAAAAGGAAATATAGAGATATGAAGTTTTTATGCCAAAAGCTTCAAAACCACTTCCTAGTCCATGAGCTACTAGATATGAAGATGCAGGGCTTTCGCTCAATACACCTCCCAAATACCCACTATGCTTACAAACTTTGTCCAAATGAGTCCAAATTCGTCACACTTGTGTATCTTTGAGTTGCAAACAATATCTAGTCGGCCAAAATGTAATATATTGTTCAAATAACACAATTTTACAATTTTTATGCCAAAAGCTTCAATTTCCCTTAGTCCGTTTATTATTTGGGTGCCCCTGTTTTACTTAGTGTTACTCAGTTTTCCCCTCCGGGCCCACTTGTCTTACTCAGTCATACTCGGTTTTGCCCTTCCGATAAACATTTCCTCACTTTTCCCCCTCTCGGTTCTACTCGGTTTTCCTAACTTGTACTCACCGGCTGATCTCTGATTGGTCGAGATGTATGTCACACGGATCTTGGTTGGATGAAAGCTCAACGAACGCTTGCACCGTTCGATCATTTATGATCGGACGGCCTGTATCTATGGACCACGATGGACGCATACAGAGACAAGAGCAGAGCACATACCTACCAACCCTGGCAGTCGCATATTCCAGTCGCATCCTCCTCTCTCTAACCGTGCGTGCGGCGGCGCAGATCTAACCGTGCGTGCGGCGGGCGTGCGGCGGCGCGGATCTAACCGTGCTTGCGGTGGCGTGCGGCGGCGCGGATCTAACCGTGCTTGCGGTGGCGTGCGGCGGCGCGGATCTAACCGTGCGTGCGGCGGCGCGGATCTAACCGTGCGTGCGGCGGCGTGCATCTAACCGTGCGTGCGCCGTGGATCTAAGAGTGCCGGTGAGGATCTAACCGTCAGAAATAGTTGAAATGTCTCTCTCTGTCTCACTTTCGATTCTATTCTCAGATCTGTTGAATGATGAAGAACACCAAGACGGCGGCCGTGCCGGCAGTGGTCATCGATGCCACGAACATTGAAGCCATCGCCTACAACATCGCTTCGACGGCGCAGACCCAGCCTGTTGATGTCTCACTTCCGGTGCCGAGAGTGCGAATCGATGCCAAGACGATTGAAGCCATCGTCTACAACCGCGCTGCAAAGCCGCCGATCCAGCCCTCCGCAGATCCGTCGCTGATGAAGTACACCAAGACAGCGGCGGTTCCGACACTGGTCATCGATGCCACGAACATTGAAGCCATCGCCGATAACATCGCTTCAACGTTTGATGGCGCAGATGACCACCCCTCAGCCGCCCGTCGTCCCGGCCTTTCTTGCCCATCGCCGCGCGGCCGTGTTCGACGCCGCAAATTGGGATAAATTATTATAAATTTGTATTTTTCAATTTCCAAATGGGATAAAATTGTTCGAACTACTACAAAGCTTCTTCACGTTCTTGATGTGTCCATGTACATCCGTATGTATGATTTGAATTCTATCCCAACTTGATTGGGAAGATATTGATATGTATTTGATCCGGAGGCTGGTACATGCATTCACTTTTGGGATCCCTTCACTTTTATAAAATGTTCATGCATGCTAAAATTATCGTGCGCATTACTTAGCACAAGTAGGAAATTGTACACCGAAATACAGTGCTTAGAGCCACAACAAAATACAGTGGTTAGAGCCATCTACTGAATAACAATTCTATACTAAATCGTCTACCAGAACCACATAACTGCTAGGACAGGGATGACACCTAATAAAACTGCCCAGATGAATCTACTTTTCTCCTCTCCCATCACTTTAAGTTCATGTTCTAGATTTTCTACCACTTGATCAAATACGGCAAGATCTGTCTCAACTCTCAACTTCTCCTTGCGAATAAGCTCTGAATTCTTCTTTTCTTCCTCCACAATACGCTTCAGCTCGAATATCATCAGGTTTTTACGGGCCAATTCATCACCTAAATTGGCCACCTTCTCCTCCAAATCCATCCTCCGGCTACACCACCGGGTTGATTCATCTTGGTATGCAATGTACCATGGATCATCGGCTTGCCCGGCTAACTCGTAACAATAATGGAAAAAAGAACAACCGAAATCACCCCAACAAGCCATGGCGGAACTTCAAATTCAACGGTAGTACGGAGAGCTGAAGCTATATACCTGCACTTCCGACGAGGTAGGAGAAGTAGAACGTGGCCACGACATGATCGAATCCCCACCCTCGCCGGTGTACCCGCTACGACGAGACATTGAGGACTATTTCGTACCCGCAAACTCCAATAAATTACGGGAACCGAATCGATTAGGGGGCGGGGGAGGCGAAGCGGAGGTCTTACCAAGCTATGCCAATTGGTGCGCGGAACAAATCCCGGTCGTCGTGGGCGGCGGATCTCGCTTGCGGCGGACTTTCCTGCGGTGGGTACAATGCGTGCGGACGAAACAAGTGCTGGAGCCGTGGTTGACGTGCAGCGCCGCAGTTCGTCCGACGCCGCCGGGGACAGAGCCGGCGGCGCGACGAGGCGCCGGCGATGGCTGCTCCGTCCGACGGTGGGGAACGAGCGCGGCCGCTTCTCCGGTCTAGCTTAAGAATAATTAATTAGCGAACTTGTTGCTTCTCTCTATGATATTCTCTAAAGACATATATCGGAGCGGCAATATATGATTTTTTCTCTCTAAATAAATAGACGACCCCACTCGGTCATTGGCTGCGGCAGCCCTACGAGCGGCAATATATGTCTTTTCCTGAAAAATAGACGACCCCACCTGGTCATTGGCTGCGGAGGCCCCACGGAGCGGCAATATATGAGTTTCTCTAAATAAATAGACGACCCACTCGGTCATTGGCTGCGGCAGCCCCACAGAGCGGCAATATATGTCTTTTCCTGAAAAATAGACGACCCCACTGGTCATTGGCTGCGGAGGCCCCACAGAGCGGCAATATATGAGTTTCTCTTAATAAATAGACGACCCCACTGGTCAATTGCTGCGGCAGCCCCATAGAGCGGCAATATATGTCTTTTACTGAAAAATATACGACCCCACTGGTCATTGGCTGCGGAGGCCCCACAGAGCGGCAATATATGAGTTTCCCTAAATAAATAGACGACCCCACTGGTCATTGGCTGCGGCAGCCCCACAGAGCGGCAATATATGTCTTTTACTGAAAAATATACGACCCCACCGGTCATTGGCTGCGGCAGCCCTATAGAGCGGCCCCATTTGTCACTGGCAGCACCGCATATAAAATCATGAAAAATAAAATGGCCCACACGTCAGCGATAAATGGATGGCTGCTCCGACGTGTCTCCCGACCCTACCCGTCGGCACGAGACGGTCGGGGAGGAGCTGCCCCCGTGCGGCCCCACCCGGTCGGACTAACGGTCAAGGCCTCCGACCCGACGGCTACCGGCCGTTCCAGCACTTGTGCGTGTTTCAAACTAGAGGAGGGGAAAACTGAGGAAAAACTAAGGGACTGGGGAAAACTGAGTACAACTAACGAACCAGGGGCACGAAAATAGAAATCCCTATATTTTATCAGTGGAAGTTCACATAAATTAAACGGTTCTTGTTTTTCTCATGGTTTAGCATTAATTATTGTCTGGATTTGGTTCACAACAGTTTGTGATATTTTGTGTAGAACCATAGAGAGGGATATGCGAAATATGTTGGATGTTGTATTGAGTGTCTCGGGCGAGTTATATAGTAGTACAAGAATTGGAGGCTAAGATAGCTCTTCTAGAGATATGGTACGTACAGATTACAAATCCTAGACTACCAAATATATCGCTAACAACCCCCCCCCCCCCACCAGTCGTAGCGGTAGTGACGTGAACAACAGTAGCATCACGGACGGTCAGACTAGAGAGAAACCGAAGGTAGGAACCAACGGGTTGACACTCCCCCGCAGTTCTAGCGGGAGCATCGTGGACGATGTCGCGTCGCGGATGCTTGGACCGTAGAGGAAGCCGATGAGGTGCTCATGCGGGGTGGTAGCCCTTTGTGCCGATGTCAAGGTAGCCGAGAGCGTGGGTGCTGCAACCTTGGTCGGGGTAGATACGTGAGGGGATGTCGTGGTTGATGTCGTGGTCGGGTGCCGGTGTTGAGCTTCCAGCACATGAAGCCGCAAGCGCATAGTGCGCGAGGAGAGTGACGGAGACGCGTCGAGGCAGTCGTCAAAGAGGGTGTCGATGCCAAAGCCGATGCAGTCGGAGCTATCGAGGACGAGGTGCTGCCCTAGTTTTGCCAGAACTAGGTGCACGTCGGGGACGAATGCATACTCCGGTTTTGCCAAAACCGAGTATGCAAAGACGAAGTCAGTGACACGATCGATGCAGTCGTAGAAGAGTAGATATCGAGGAATACGTTGTCGAAGCCGATGAGGACGAGGCGCCGATCCGAGTTTGCCAGACACAGGGACGCATCGGGGACGACGACACGTATCAGTGGTGCCAATACCGGGCATGCAAAGGTAGGGACCATCATGGACCATGCACTAGTGTCAGGGGGACCAGCAGAGGAGGCCTCCAGAACGGTTGCGAGTCGCAGAGAGGCGAAGATGGAGAGGTGCCGATGCAGTCCCCGGTTGTCGGAGTAGACGAAGTAGTCGGGGACGAGACGATGATGCTGGTGAAGAAGTCGTGGTGGACGAAGACGTAGAAGGCGGCGAAACCAGCCGCGGCTAAGTGTGGCCATGCTGGACGCGTAGACTATAGAGGTGGTCGTCGAGTCCTGCGACGAGCAGAAGTGGTCATGCAGGTTACCCTGTGGAGGTGCGGCGGCGGTACTTGAAGTAGGTGAGGAAGAACCCGACGGCGTGACATAGGCCTTGTGCGGACGGTGGCGATCCGCGTCGATGGGGGCGGCGCGGTTGTAGCCTGGAATGTCAGTGCACGGCGGACGGCGAAGGTGACCGCGTGCAGCGATGCCGCCGCCCGAGCGCGTGGTGCTGCAGGGTGCGAGTCAGTGCAACGGCGGGAGGCCACCAGCTACATACACGCCTTGGAGGCGTGTCAGAGGCTGGTAGCGTGGACCAAAGCAGCGGCGCTGCGGCCCCATGGGGCGACATAGTGGCAACACGTAGCTCGATCGGCGATAGGCGCGTGCTCGGGGACGTGCTTGGCGGAGACGTGCGCGCAATCGGTTAATCAGACCGACGGCGGCTCTGTACGCGCCATGGCGTGGACGACGCACAGATCGGAGTCGATGGTGGCGTTGTCAATGTAGTCACGGGCGTTGGCGACGAAGAAGGACGCAGGGGGTCGGCGGCAGCAACATGCCGAGGTAGGCGCAACAGCCACCAAGGGCCGCGACACCTTGCCGTAGAGACCGCGGCAGCCTACTGAGGCAGGCGCGACAACGGAGGGAGGTAGTGGTGTGCGGGTGTGGACCGCCAATGCCGTTGTCGGGGCATAGGCGCGCGAAGACGACGGCGATGAGCGACTCAATCAGATCTATGATCAGTAAACCAAAAAAGAAAACGGCGGTCGAGCGACCGGCGGACAAAAAAACAAAAACCGATCTAAAGATAAGAAAAAAAGACAACCGATCAACCGATTGGCCGACGAACCCTCATATGGGTTGCGAGGCCCCTGGAGTAGGCCATGGAGATAGACCTCCCCGGGCGGCGCGGAGCACCAGCATGGGCAGCGGCTAGGTCAGGAACGGCGCCGCTCTGATAGTATGTAGAACGATAGAGAGGGATATGCGAAATATGTTGGATGTTGTATTGAGACTCTCGGATGAGTTATATAGTACAAGATTTGGAGGCTAAGATTGCCCTCCTAGAGATATGGTAGGTAGAGATTACAAATCCTAGACTACCAAATATATCTATACCAAATATATCTCTAGCATTTTGTGAGCAAAGACCAAACTTGTTTACATATTCTGTCTCGATTCTTGTTCAGTGAACCCACTTCTTTGCGAATTCATCATCTCCGAATTGGGGTGGCGATTGTTTTGAAGACTATTGTGCAGTATTGGCAACCTTGCGAGAGTCGTCACCAAATGCTATTTACTAGACTGCTTTGGCTAAGTAACACCTGCATCGGCTATGCTATTTTTATTATTTTGTGTGCTTTACTCCGTCGGCAGTTCATGCATCTAAACACATGCCTACTTGTCTTACTATTTCGCAAAATAGTAAGAGGAGGTCGAGGCGCACCCGCCGGTGGCTTTAGGTCGTCGAGGGGAGGCCTGAGACGGTGGCGCCATGGCAAGGTTGCGCGGAGGCTCTCGGTATTGGCAGAAAACGTGAGGAAGGGAAGAAAAATAGTGGCGGCGGCGCGAGGGAGGAAAGGAGATGGAGCTTGTCCTATTATTTTTGGTAGACCTTTTCTGAATACTTGTGGAGCCATTATAGATTGCAAGAAAGAGAAAATTGTTACTAAATTTGCTGGTGAATCTTATGAGTTTAACTTCTCTAAATTTGCCAAAACTCCTTATAAAGCTGATTTTCCTAATGATGATTTTAGATTTGAACATTGTGCATCTATTGCTCTTGCTCCTAGTAATCCTTTGCAGCAACATTTGGAGAATAGTGAGAGTGAAGTTTTTAGGGAAGAAAGGGATGTGCTTGATGAAATTTTCCTTCGTCAACCTATTCTTAAACATGACTTACCGGTTGAAGATTTAGGTGTAACACCACCACCAAAGGAAGATCCTGTATTTGATTTGAAACCATTGCCTGATAATCTTAAGTATGCTTATATTGATGATAAGAAAACATATCCTGTTATTATTAGTGCTAAGCTTTCAGATATTGAGGAAGAAAGGTTATTGGAAATATTGAAGAAACACCGAGGAGCTATTGGCTACACTCTTGATGATTTGAAGGGGATTTCTCCCGCTATTTGCCAACATGCTATTAATATAGAAGATGGTGCAAAACCCGTTGTTGAACATCAGCGTCGTCTAATTCCCAAGATGAAGGATGTGGTAAGAAATGAGGTATTAAAACTTCTTGAAGCAGGTATTATATATCCTATTGCTGATAGTAGATGGGTTAGTCCTGTGCATTGTGTTCCTAAGAAAGGGGGAATAACTGTTGTGCCCAATGATAATGATGAGCTTATTCCTCAAAGAGTAGTTGTAGGGTAAAGAATGTGCATTGATTTTCGAAAAGTTAATAAATTTACTAAGAAAGATCATTACCCCTTACCTTTTATTGATCAAATGTTAGAAAGGTTGTCTAAAAATACTCATTTCTGTTTTCTTGATGGATATTCTGGGTTTTCACAAATTGTTGTTAGAGCTAAAGATCAAGAGAAAACCACTTTCACTTGTCCCTATGGAACTTATGCTTATAGGCGTATGCCTTTTGGTTTATGTAATGCTCCTGCTATTTTTCAAAGATGCATGTCTGCTATCTTTCATGGCTTTTGTGAAAAGATTGTTGAGGTATTCATGGATGATTTTTCTGTCTATGGGAATTCTTTTGATAACTGCTTGCGAAACCTTGATAAAGTTTTGCAGAGATGTGAAGAAACTAACCTTGTTCTTAATTGGGAGAAATGCCACTTTATGGTTAATGAAGGAATTGTATTGGGACATAAAATTTCTGAGAGAGGTATTGAACTTGACAGAGCTAAAAGTTGAAGCAATTGAGAAGATGCCCTATCCTAGGGATGTTAAAGGTATTCGTAGTATTCTTGGTCATGCTGGTTTTTATAGGAGGTTTATTAAAGATTTCTCTAAAATTTCAAAGCCTCTTACTAATCTTCTTCAAAAAGATGTACCTTTCGTTTTTGATGATGATTGTAAGGAAGCTTTTGAAACTCTAAAGAAAGCCTTAACAACTCGCTCCTGTAGTTGAACCTCCTGATTGGAATTTGCCTTTTGAAATTATGTGTGATGCTAGTGATTTTGCTGTAGGTGCTGTTCTTGGACAGCGAGTAGATAAAAAATTAAATGTTATTCATTATGCTAGTAAAACTCTAGACGCTGCTCAAAGAAATTATGCTACAACTGAGAAAGAGTTATTAGCCGTAGTTTTTGCATGTGACAAGTTTAGACCCTATATTGTTGATTCAAAAGTTACAGTTCATACTGATCATGCTGCGATTAGGTACCTTATGGAAAAGAAAGATGCTAAGCCAAGGCTTATTAGATGGGTGCTTCTTTTGCAAGAATTTGATTTACATATTGTAGATAGGAAAGGTGCTGATAATCCTGTTGCTGATAATTTGTCTAGATTGGAAAATATTACTTATGATCCTGTTCTTGTTAATGATAGTTTTCCAAATGAACAATTGGCTGTAATAAAGGTGAGCTCGCGAGATAGTCCTTGGTATGCTGATTATGCTAACTTTATTGTTTCGAAGTACTTGCCTCCAACCTTTTCAGCTCAGCAAAGGAGGAAATTCTTTTATGATTTGAGGCATTACTTTTGGGATGACCCACACTTATATAAAGAAGGAGTGGATGGTATTATGCGAAGATGTGTCCCAGAATATGAACAACAAGAGATATTGAGTAAATGTCATGGTAGTGTTTATGGAGGACATCACGCCGGAGATAGAACCGCACAAAAGGTTCTACAATCAGGTTTTTATTGGCCAACACTTTTCAAGGATGCAAGGAAATTTATCTTATCTTGTGATGAATGTCAAAGAGTTGGTAATATCTCTAGACGCAATGAAATGCCTATGAATTATACTCTTGTTATTGAACCATTTGATTGTTGGGGATTCGACTTCATGGGTCCTTTCCCTTCTTCGAAGGTAACACTCATATACTTGTCGTTGTTGATTATGTTACTAAATGGGTAGAAGCTATACCTACAAAAAGTGCTGATGGTGAGACCTCTATAAAAATGCTTGTAGATGTTATATTTCCTAGATTTGGAGTACCTAGATATATTATGACTGATGGGGGTTCTCATTTTATTCATGGTGGTTTTAGGAAAACTCTTGCCAAATACGGTATTAATCATAGAATTGCTTCAGCTTATCATCCTCAAACTAGTGGGCAAGTAGAATTATCAAATAGAGAAATTAAAGCTATTTTGGGAAAGACTGTTAATAAATCTAGAAAGAATTGGGCTAGTAAGTTAAAGGAAGCATTGTGGGCTTATAGAACTGCTTATAAAAATCCTATGGGAATGTCTCCTTATAAAATGGTTTATGGAAAAGCTTGTCATTTACCTTTAGAATTAGACCACAAAGCTTATTGGGCTGTGAGAGAACTTAATAAAGATTTTAAACTTGCCGGTAAGAAGAGGTTGCTACAATTGAGTTCTTTAGATGAATGGAGAAGTGAAGCTTATGAAAATGCTAAACTTTTTAAGGAGAAGGTTAAGAAGTGGCATGATAGAAGAATTATTAAAAGAGAATTTAATGTTGGAGATAAAGTCCTATTGTATCGGTCTCGTCTCAGATTTTTTGCAGGGAAATTACTCTCAAAATGGGAAGGACCATATGTTATTGAGGAGGTATATCGTTCAGGAGCAATAAAAATTAGCTCTTTGGAAGGTAACACCACACAAGTAGTGAATGGACAAAGACTCAAGCATTATATTTCTGGAGATTCTTATAATGAAGATATTGATGTTATTCAAGTGATAACTCCGGAAGCTTTCATCAAAGATCAAATTGATAGTTCTGCAGAGTCCGACTTTGAATAGGTAACAGTTTTAGTAATAAAAAGTCCGCGTTTAGCTTTCCGAACAATATTTCTGCTGTTTATGGAAAATATGAAAAATTACGGGATCGAAACGGAGTGGAGGAGACGCGCGAGGGCCCGTCACCATAGGCCGGCGCGGGCCCCACCCTGGCCGCGCCGCCCTATGGGACAGCCCCTCGGCGTCCCGTTTCCACTCGTTTTCGGCACGGAACCTTCCTTTTTGTCGTAAAAATCTTTGCTATATAATCCCCCGGATCTCCAGAGGTCCGTATATCGTTTTCTCGTCGTGTTTTGTTTCGAGCTGTTTTCTGCCAGATCTGTTTTTGATCTAGAAGCACCATGGTCTCCAACAACAAAGACAAGAAACCTTGGGAGGAAGAGATGGATGAAGGGATCAATAAGGGGGAGAAGAAGATAGCATCAGCAAAAAGAGAGCGGGAAGCTATGGAGAGTAAGCCAATCTTGGTGGGATCGGTTAACACTGGGCGTTCTTTTTCTCATAACTTGCAGGGACTTCTTCCGCCTACTCTTAGCCTCGACTCTTTCCCTTGTGTGGAGGAATCAATACGGGTTACCGATGAGTTTTGTGATCAATATCGTGCTCTAAGAAGGGAAGTGGAGATACTTCAGGAGGAGAACCAGCGACTTCGCAGAATGCTGGAATATTACTCGATTCCCATCACAAGGCCGCCACCGCCACATTCGGATAACAATGAATCTCTTCGAGTTTTAGTGCAGAACTGCCAAACTGAGAAGCTGAAGCTGAAGGTGATCTTTAAGAAGCGCGAGAAGAATCCACCATCGCCATCGGAGGAGTAATTCATCATCGGTATTGGCATCCCCTTGGTTTGTTCCAAGCTTGGGGGAGTGCCGCGGTATCACATCATCACTATCTTTATCTTTTACTATCAAGTAGAGTCATATCATGAGTAGGGAAGTTATCATATAGAATAGTTTGTAGTGTGGAAGTATATCTCTTAGTTGGTTATCTATGTATCCGTGGGTGTGAGTTATCGTTATGGAATATTAATGAGAAGTCTTATTATTTACTTTTTGCACACACCTTATTTTAGTTTGCAATTTCTTTTATATGATTACTCTTGACATTAGTATTGATATCACTTTGGGAGCATCAAGTAAATCTATTTGGTTTTAGCAAACTTAGCATTGGTCAATAGCAACAACACCTTGATGTTTAAATAGAAAAGGGAAATACATGTAGATATATTACTCTATTATCTTTATGCTAATGAGTTTAGTATTCTGAAGTTAAAATTGCTTGTGCTTATGAGAAAGATGCATGATTGTTTCTATCACATGTATATTTGTTTGTTTCCCTCAACCTTTATGCTTGCTACCCAACCTTGCTAGCCAAAGACCTGTATTGAGAAGGAATGCTTCTCATACATCCATAACCTTAGACCAAACCCATGCCATTTGTGTCCACCATAACTACCTACTATGTGGTATTTTGCGCCACTCCAAGTAAATACTTCATGTGCTACCTTTAAATAATTCAAACTATATTACCCCTTATTTGTGGCAATGTTTTATAGCTCATGAGGAAGTATGTGGTGTTTTATCTTTCAATCTTGTTGGGCGGACTTTCACCAATGGATTAGTGGCACATCCGCTTATCCAATAATTTTGCAATAAGAGCTGGCAACGGGGTTCCCAGCCCCAACTAATAACTTTCATTAATAATTCTCTTCACATGTTTTGCAATAGACACTCCTCCATGGTATGTGAATGTTGGAAGGCACCCGAGGATTCGGTTAGCCATGGCTTGTGAAAGCAAAGGTTGGGGGAGTGTCATCCATAATAAAACTAAAATACATGTGTAAACAAAAGAGAAGGGGGATGATCTACCTTGCTGGTAGAGATGACGTCCTTCATGGGAGCCGCTCTTGGAATGTCTGTTTGGCAAGGGGGTTAGAGTGCCCATTACCATTCGTTGACAACAACAAACACCGCTCAAAAACCTTACTTTTATGCTCTTTATATGATTTCAAAACTTGAAAAGCTCTAGCACATGATTTAATCTCTGCTTCCCTCTGCGAAGGGCCTATCTTTTACTTTTATGTTGAGTCAGTAAACCTATTTCCCTCTATCTAAGCAAGCAATTGAGTTGTTGTGAACCAACCATTTATGCTATGATCTAGTTAATCATGCCTTTTATGCTTTCTTGTTTAGTACAAATTTTATCTGAATGAATATGACTTTGAAAGTTATCAATGATTATGAGGAGATTGTTATGATTAAGGATGAAAGTCCTGCCATATAATTCTGATATGAAAGCTTTGCTTAGAAGATAAGTGCAATCCGTTA
The DNA here is from genome assembly GCF_022539505.1 of Lolium rigidum. Classification (NCBI taxonomy): domain Eukaryota; kingdom Viridiplantae; phylum Streptophyta; class Magnoliopsida; order Poales; family Poaceae; genus Lolium; species Lolium rigidum. The sequence goes on from NC_061510.1 coordinate 373,963,214, forward strand.
GTAGTTCTCTGACCAAGAACAAAGTTTGCCATGACCGCTTATGATTTCCTATGCACCTCCATTCACTACAAGAAAAGTTGCCATGGCCGACGAAGTTGAAGTCGCGCCGTGGTTGCTGGTGTACCATGGCCGACGATTTTTGGTCCCTCCGTGGTGCATGTCAAAACTTTTTTTTCTCGTTTTTGAGGCCACCTAGCCCGACGAAAGCGGCCAAAACGTCGCGTATGGTGGCCCGGGACGTGGTGCATCTCGAAATCTCGGGTTCGCCGGCCGAGTCAACGCAAATCCGCACCGCCGAGGGATGTAGGGCCCGGATGGCAGCCTCTCGGCATTGTTTTTTTTCTAGATCGCGCCATCTCGTTCAACGTTCTCCGATCGAGCCGTTTACGATGCGGGATCATGGGTCCCGCATGTCATCCTCTATGAACCAAAATTCTTTCTATTCTTGGATTTTTTTGACCCCACGATTTCGGCTACTTCCTTTTTCTTTTGATCCCTTGCCGCCTTGGAAACGTAGAGACCGCTCGTCGCTAAATGGGACCCGCATGTCATCCTCTATGTGCAATCAACTTTCTTTTCTTGGAGTTTTTTTGGCACCTCAAATTTGGTCACTTGCCTTTTTCTTTCGATCCCTACCGCCTCTCAAACGGTGATACCGCTGCTGCTAACCGGGACCCGCATGTCATCCTCTATGTACTATAAAACTTTTTTTCTGGATTATTTTTGGCACCTCATATTTGGTCACTTGCCTTTTTCTTTCGATCCCTGCCGCCTCTCAAACGGTGATACCGCTGCTGCTAAATGGGACCCGCATGTCATCCTCTATGTACTATAAAACTTTCTTTTCTTGGATTTTTTTTGGCACCTCATATTTGGTCACTTGACTTTTTCTTTCGATCCCCTGCTGCCTCTCAAACAGTGATACCGTTGCTGCTAAATGGGACCCGCATGTCATCCTCTATGTACTATAAAACTTTCTTTTCTTGAATTATTTTTGG
>NC_061510.1:373964311-374004782 GCF_022539505.1 Lolium rigidum
CCGGCACCCCGCAATTGGCAAACGAGTACAAGATGCATTCCCCTAGGCCCATAAATGGTGAAGTGTCGTGTAGACGACGTTCACACGACACCACTAGAAGAATAACACCACAACTTAAATATCATAACATTGAATATTACTCAACCATAGTTCACTACTAACATTTAGACTTCACCCATGTCCTCAAGAACTAAACGAACTACTCACAAGACATTGATGTCTACGGGAGCTTCTATTCTTGTAGACAGTGTTGGGCCTCCAAGAGCAGAGGTTTGTAGAACAGCAGCAAGTTTCCCTTAAGTGGATCACCCAAGGTTTATCGAACTCGGGGAGGAAGAGGTCAAAGATATCCCTCTCATGCAACCACTGCAACCACAAAGCAAGAAGTCTCTTGTGTCCCCAACACACCTAATAGGTGCACTAGTTCGGCGAAGAGATAGTGAAATACAGGTGGTATGAATAAGTAGTAGCAACGGCACCGGAAAAGTGCTTTGCCCGGGACGATAAACAAGCGATGTAGTAACGCAGCAGAGTAGTAACGCAGTAAAACGAGTAAACAAGCGGCGATAGCGATATTTAGGAACAAGGCCTAGGGATTACACTTTCACTAGTGGACACTCTCAACATTGATCACATAACGGAATAGATAAATGCATACTCTACACTTTTGTTGGATGATGAACACATTGCGTAGGATTACACGAACCCTCAATGCCGGAGTTAACAAGCTCCACAATAATGCTCATGTTTAAGTAACCTTATAGTGTAAGATAGATCAATAGACTAAACCAAGTACTAGCATAGCATGCACACTTGTCACCTTCATGCATATGTAGGAGGAATAGATCACATCAATATTATCATAGCAATAGTTAACTTCGCAATCTACAAGAGATCATGATCATAGCATAAACCAAGTACTAACACGGTGCACACACTGTCACCTTTGCACACGTGCAGGAGGAATAAACTACTTTAATAACAAATCACTAGAGTAGCACATAGATAAATTGTGATACAAAACATGTTGCAATCATAAAGAGATATAAATAAGCACCTCACTATGCCATTCAACATTGAGTAAGTATTCAGTGAAATATGGCCTAAGAGACCCACACGGTGCACACACTCGTCACCTTTACACACGTGGGACAAGGAGTCTCCGGAGATCACATAAGTAAAACTCACTTGACTAGCATAATGACATCTAGATTACAAGCATCATCATATGAATCTCAATCATGTAAGGCAGCTCATGAGATTATTGTATTGAAGCACATAGGAGAGAGATGAACCACATAGCTACCGGTACAGCCCCGAGCCTCGATGGAGAACTACTCCCTCCTCATGGGAGCAGCAGCGGTGATGAAGATGGCGGTGGAGATGGCAGCGGTGTCGATGGAGAAGCCTTCCGGGGGCACTTCCCCGCTCCGGCGGGGTGCCGGAACAGAGACTCCTGTCCCCCAGATCTTGGCTTCGCGATGGCGGCGGCTCGGAAGGTTTTTGTGGTTTTCGTCGAACGCCCGAGGTTTTTAGGTCGGGGGCTTTATATAGGCGGAGAGGCGGCGCGGGAGGGCTTACGGGGGCCCACACCCTAGGGGGCGCCCCCTTGGCCGCGCCGGGTGTGGTGTGGTGGCCCTGCCCCCTTCTCTGGCGGTTCTCGTGTGTTACGGATGCTTCGGGTAAAATAGGAACACGGGCGTTGATTTCGTCCGATTACGAGAATATTTCGTTACTAGGATTTCGAAACCAAAAACAGCGAGAAAACGGAAGCTGGCACTTCGACATCTTGTTAATAGGTTAGTTCCGAGAAAATGCACGAATATGACATAAAGTGTGCATATAACATGTAGATAACATCAATAATGTGGCATGGAACACAAGAAATTATCGATACGTTGGAGACGTATCGGCATCCCCAGCTTAGTTCCGCTCGTCCCGAGCGGGTAAAACGATAACAAAGATAATTTCTGGAGTGACATGCCATCATAAACTTGATCATACTATTTGTAAAGCATATGTAGTGAATGCGGTGATCAAAACAATGTATATGACATGGGTAAACAACTGAATCATAAAGCAAAGACTTTTCATGAATAGCACTTCAAGACAAGCATCAATAAGTCTTGCATAAGAGTTAACTCATAAAGTAATAATTCAAAGTAAAGGTATTGAAGCAACACAAAGGAAGATGAAGTTTCAGCGGTTGCTTTCAACTTATAACATGTATATCTCATGGATATTGTCAATATAGAGTAATATAATAAGTGCAATAAGCAAGTATGTAGGAATCAATGCACAGTTCACACAAGTGTTTGCTTCTTGAGATGGAGAGAAATAGGTGAACTGACTCAACAATGAAAGTAAAAGAATGGTCCTCCATAGAGGAAAAGCATCGATTGCTATATTTGTGCTAGAGCTTTGATTTTGAAAACATGAAACAATTTTGTCAACGGTAGTAATAAAGCATATGCATCATGTAAATTATATCTTATAAGTTGCAAGCCTCATGCATAGTGTACCAATAGTGCCCGCACCTTGTCCTAATTAGCTTGGACTACCTGGATTATCACCGCAATACATATGCTTTAACCAAGTTTCACAAAGGGGTACCTCCATGCCGCTTCGTACAAAGGTCTAAGGAGAAAGCTCGCATTTGGATTTCTCGCTTTTGATTATTCTCAACTTAGACATCCATACCGGGACAACATAGACAACGAGATAATGGACTCCTCTTTTAATGCTTTAAGCATTTGACAACAATTAATTCTTTTCTCATTAGAGATTTGAGGATGTTTGTCCAAAACTGAAACTTCCACCATGGATCATGGCTTTAGTTAGCGGCCCAATGTTCTTCTCTCACAATATGCATGCTCAAACCATTCAACTCAGTGTAGATCGCCCTTACTTCAGACAAGACGAAACATGCATAGCAACTCACATGAAATTCAACAATGAGTTGATGGCGTTCCCCGATAAACATGGTTATCGCACAACAAGCAACTTAATAAGAGATAAAGTGCATAATTACATATTCAATACCACAATAGTTTTTAAGCTATTTGTCCCATGAGCTATATATTGCAGAGGTGAATGATGGAATTTTAAAGGTAGCACTCAAGCAATTTACTTTGGAATGGCGGGAAAATACCATGTAGTATAGGTAGATATGGTGGACACAAATGGCATAGTGGTTGGCTCAAGTATTTTGGATGCATGAGAAGTATTCCCTCTCGATACAAGGTTTAGGCTAGCAAGGCTTATTTGAAACAAACACAAGGATGAACCGGTGCAGCAAAACTCACATAAAAGACATATTGAAAACATTATAAGACTCTACACCGTCTTCCTTGTTGTTCAAACTCAATACTAGAAATTATCTAGACCTTAGAGAAACCAAATATGCAAACCAAATTTTAGCATGCTCTATGTATTTCTTCACTAATAGGTGCAAAGTATATGATGCAAGAGCTTAAACATGAGCACAACAATTGCCAAGTATCACATTACCCAAGACATTATAGCAATTACTACATGTATCATTTTCCAATTCCAACCATATAACAATTTAACGAAGAGGAAACTTCGCCATGAATATTATGAGCTAAGAACACATGTGTTCATATGAACCGACGGAGCGTGTCTCTCTCCCACACAAGCATGATGTAATCCAATTTATTCAAACAAAAACAAAAACAAAAAGCACACGAGACGCTCCAAGTAAAGCACATAAGATGTGGCCGAATAAAAATATAGTTTCAAGGGAAGGAACCCGATAATGTTGTTGATGAAGAAGGGGATGCCTTGGGCATCCCCAAGCTTAGACGCTTGAGTTTTCTTAGAATATGCAGGGGTGAACCACCGGGGCATCCCCAAGCTTAGAGCTTTCACTCTCCTTGATCATAGTATATCATCCTCCTCTCTTGACCCTTGAAAACTTCCTCCACACCAAACTCGAAACAACTCATTAGAGGGTTAGTGGACAATAAAAATTAACATGTTCGGAGGTGACACAATCATTCTTAACACTTCTGGACATTGCATAAAGCTACTTGGACATTAATGGATCAAAGAAATTCATCCAACATAGCAAAAGAGGCAATGCGAAATAAAAGGCAGAATCTGTCAAAACAGAACAGTCCGTAAAGATGGATTTTATTAGGCCACCAGACTTGCTCAAATGAAAATGCTCAAATTGAATGAAAGTTGCGTACATATCTGAGGATCACTCACGTAAATTGGCATAATTTTCTGAGTTACCTACAGAGAATTAGACCCAGATTCGTGACAGCAAAGAAATCTGTTTCTACGCGAGTAATCCAAATCTAGTACTTACTTTACTATCAAAGACTTTACTTGGCACAACAAAACACAAAACTAAGATAAGGAGAGGTTGCTACAGTAGTAAACAACTTCCAAGACACAAATATAAAACAAAGTACTGTAGCAAAATAACACATGGGTTATCTCCCAAGAAGTTCTTTCTTTTTAGCCATTAAGATGGGCTCAGCAGTTTTAATGATGCACTCGCAAGAAATAGTATTTGAAGCAAAAGAGAGCATCAAGAGGCAAATTCAAAACACATTTAAGTCTAACATGCTTCCTATGCATAGGAATCTTGTAAATAAACAAGTTCATGAAGAGCAAAGTAACAAGCATAGGAAGATAAAACAAGTGTAGCTTCAAAAATTTCAGCACATAGAGAGGTGTTTTAGTAACATGAAAATTTCTACAACCATATTTTCCTCTCTCATAATAACTTTCAGTAGCAACATGAGCAAACTCAACAATATAACTATCACATAAAGCATTCTTATCATGAGTCTCATGCATAAAATTATTACTCTCCACATAAGCATAATCAATTTTATTAGTTGTAGTGGGAGCAAATTCAACAAAGTAGCTATCATTATTATTCTCATCAAGTGTAGGAGGCATAGTATAATCACAACAAAATTTACTCTCCATAGTAGGTGGCACAAAAAGACCACTATCATTATCATCATCAGAAATAGGAGGCAAAGTATAATCAAAGAAAATTTTCTCCTCAATGCTTGGGGGACTAAAAAGATCATGAAAACCAGCTTCCCCAAGCTTAGAACTTTCTATATCATTATCAACAATGGTGTTCAAAGCGTTCATACTAATATTACTACCAGCATGCAAATAAGATTTCATAGGTTTTTTAATTTTCGCATCAAACAATCCATGTTTTAAATCAGGAAATAGAATAAGAAGCTCACTCTTGTACATTATGCCAAACTAGTGTAAACAAGAAACAACAAGATGCAATTGCGGGATCTAAAGGAAATAGCTTTGAGCACACACACAACGGCGCCAGAAAAATACTTTACCTGAGACCGTAGTATGAGAGCCTTTTACCTTTCCTCCCAGGCAACGGCGCCAGAAAAGTGCTTGATGTCTACGGGAGCTTCTATTCTTGTAGACAGTGTTGGGCCTCCAAGAGCAGAGGTTTGTAGAACAGCAGCAAGTTTCCCTTAAGTGGATCACCCAAGGTTTATCGATCTCGGGGAGGAAGAGGTCAAAGATATCCCTCTCATGCAACCCTGCAACCACAAAGCAAGAAGTCTCTTGTGTCCCCAACACACCTAATAGGTGCACTAGTTCGGCGAAGAGATAGTGAAATACAGGTGGTATGAATAAGTAGTAGCAACGGCACCAGAAAAGTGCTTTGCCCGGGACGATAAACAAGCAGTAGTAACGCAGCAGTAGTAACGCAGTAAAACAGTAAACAAGCAGCGATAGCAGTATTTAGGAACAAGGCCTAGGGATTGCACTTTCACTAGTGGACACTCTCAACATTGATCACATAACAGAATAGATAAATGCATACTCTACACTTTTGTTGGATGATGAACACATTGCGTAGGATTACACGAACCCTCAATGCCGGAGTTAACAAGCTCCACAATAATGCTCATGTTTAAGTAACCTTATAGTGTAAGATAGATCAATAGACTAAACCAAGTACTAGCATAGCATGCACACTTGTCACCTTCATGCATATGTAGGAGGAATAGATCACATCAATATTATCATAGCAATAGTTAACTTCGCAATCTACAAGAGATCATGATCATAGCATAAACCAAGTACTAACACGGTGCACACATCTGTCACCTTTGCACACGTGCAGGGAGGAATAAACTACTTTAATAACAAATCACTAGAGTAGCACATAGATAAATTGTGATACAAAACATGTTGCAATCATAAAGAGATATAAATAAGCACTTCACTACGCCATTCAACATTGAGTAAGTATTCAGTGAAATATGGCCTAAGAGACCCACACGGTGCACACACTCGTCACCTTTACACACGTGGGACAAGGAGTCTCCGGAGATCACATAAGTAAAACTCACTTGACTAGCATAATGACATCTAGATTACAAGCATCATCATATGAATCTCAATCATGTAAGGCAGCTCATGAGATTATTGTATTGAAGCACATAGGAGAGAGATGAACCACATAGCTACCGGTACAGCCCCGAGCCTCGATGGAGAACTACTCCCTCCTCATGGGAGCGACGGCGGTGATGAAGATGGCGGTGGAGATGGCAGCGGTGTCGATGGAGAAGCCTTCGGGGGCACTTCCCCGCTCCGGCGGGTGCCGGAACGGAGACTCTCGTCCCCCGGATCTTGGCTTCGCGATGGCGGCGGCTCGGAAGGTTTTGTGGTTTTCGTCGAACGCCCGAGGTTTTTAGGTCGGGGGCTTTATATAGGCGGAGAGGCGGCGCAGGAGGGCTTACGGGGGCCCACACCCTAGGGGGCGCCCCCCTTGGCCGCGCCGGGGTGTGGTGTGGTGGCCCTGCCCCCTTCTCCGGCGGTTCTCGTGTGTTACGGATGCTTCCGGGTAAAATAGGAACACAGGCGTTGATTTCGTCCGATTCGAGAATATTTCGTTACTAGGATTTCGAAACCAAAAACAGCAGAAAACAAGAACTGGCACTTCGGCATCTTGTTAATAGGTTAGTTCCGAGAAAATGCACGAATATGACATAAAGTGTGCATATAACATGTAGATAACATCAATAATGTGGCATGGAACACAAGAAATTATCGATACGTTGGAGACGTATCGGACATCATATGGAACATGATCGGAGGTGATATGATGATGAATAACAATCTGAACATAGACCTTGGTTCAATGGTTTCACTCAATAGCATCAACAACAAGTAGAAATCGAGTATCGGGAGAGTTTCCCCTATCAAACAATCAAGATCAAACCCAAATTGCTACAGCGGTGACGATCTCCAGCGGTGGAGATGGCGGTGATGATGGTGGAGATGATGATGATGGTGATGGAGATGATGTCCAGCTCGATGGCGGTGACGATGGCGTCGATTTCCCCCTCCGGGAGGGATTTTCCCCAGCGGATTCCCTGCCCGCGGAGAGCTCTTTTCTCTCTGGTGTTCTCCGCCCGCGAGAGGCGGGCTGTAACCCTTCGTGAGGATTCCTCCGTGGCTTAGGTCTTCGGGACGAAGGGTTTCGCGAAGAAAAGGAGGCGAAAGAGGCCGAGGGGCTCCACACCACATGGTGGCGCGGCCGAGCCATGGGCCGCGCCACCCTATGGTGTGGGCCCACTCGGGTCCAGTCGGCTCCCCTTCCGGCTTCCTCCGTCATCCGGAAAAATAGGATTTTTGGTAAAACTTCCTTCCACGAGTTGATCTTCCGAAATATTGCATCCTGACGGTGCTTTTTCCAGCGAGAATCCTGGCTCCGGTGCTCGATCTCCAAATAATCATGAAACATGCAAAATAGATGAAATAACATAAGTATTGTGTCCCAATATGAAATATATCAATGAATAACAGCAAATTATGATATAAAATAGTGATGCAAATTGGACGTATCAGGCCTCAAAATCCGCGCGTTCGACAAGGAACGCCGGAAGCAAGTCCCATGGGCAGGCTTCGTCCCCCCATCCGGATAGAAGGAGAGAAAAAGAAATGAACGCACAGCAGATGACTGTGTACGATCCGGTTCTTGCCGGAAAACAACAAGCCGGGCAACACGATGCCGGTAGGAAAAGCCGAGGGGCAGATCAAGGCTACGCCAAAGGAGGCTATGCCGGAAACAATCATGCCGGTAGATATGAAACCGGGCAAAACTATCCGGCTGCAAGGGCAGTGCATGATGAGGAGGAAATGCCTCCGCCAAGGTACCGGCAGGCAAGGGCCGCGGTACCGGAACGTTACGATGAAGCTGACTCGACAAGATTCACCGCTACCGGAATCCCTTGGGAGAGCGCGTGGGAGAAAGACACCTGCCAGAACGGGATGCGAGGCACCGTCTGGATAGAGTGTACCTATCTGAGATGATAGAGGCAGAAGGTCCTCCGGGTCCAAAGTGTTTTGGCCCAAGGATCATGAAAGAACCGCCACCGGTTCGCAACTTCCAGTTTCCCCGTGAACCCAAAACATACGATGGCACCACTAAGCCAGAAGATTGGCTCGCGGATTACGTGACAGCGGTATACGTCGCTGGCGGCGGAGGATGTGTAGCCGGAGGAGGAAACCGGCGTTGGGCCGTGAGAATTGTGCCAACATTTCTAGTGGGACCGGCAAGAATCTGGTTAAACAACTTGCTGGCAGGAAGCATAAATGGCTGGCTGGACTTTGAGGAAGCCTTTGTCAGTAACTTCAGTAGCACCTACCGAAGGCCCAACAGGCCTCAGCAGCTCGCTTTGTGCGTGCAACGCCTGCAGGAAACAGACCGGGATTACCTGACCCGATGGAACTCCATTAGAAACTCTTGTGAAGGAGTGATAGAGGCACAAGCCATTGCTTGGTTTAGCCAGGGATGCCGGCGAGGTTTGCCTTTGTGGCAAAAGCTGCAGCGAAACATGCCAACAACTTTGGCGGAAATGATACGTGTGGCGGATAACTATGCGTTGGGAGACCCAATGCAACCGGCAGTGCAAGCTGAGCCGGAACAGATAAACCTGCCTCAGCAGCGCCAGGAACAATACCGGGACAACCGGAGCAACAAGAGAAGGGAAGATTTCCCGGATCGAAGGTACGCTCCGCAGCAAGTTGCTGATGTGCAAGAAAACTCTGATGCCAGCGGCAGCCAGAGGAAGAAAACCGGATCGCAGCCATGGGCGGGTCCTAAGAAGCAATGGGTCGAAAAGAAACCACGGGGCCAGAAAAAGAATTGGCAAGAACCCGTGAAATACACCATGGAAGCCGCCATGGATCAACCTTGCCGGTGGCACACGCCAAACCCGGCTCACCCATCAAACCACATGACAAAGGATTGTTCTTGGACCAAGTACTTGATGCAAAAGGGAGCAGTAAAGGACGCGCAAGCACAAGGGTGCACCACAATGTTGCCGCCGTCACAGGATATGCTGCGCCAGCAACAACTACCGCCACCACCACCATTTACGGGACCAAATGCTTTACCGGTACAACCTCAGCCAAACAGGCAGCAGTACCAGCAAGTCAATCAGGTGGGAGAAGGTTATGGCCAACCACCTCCACCGGCACCTTTGGGCCGGAATGTTTATGAGGATCCGGATGTGTCGTTGTGTCGTGTTCGTCACTGAGCCGACAGACAAGCAAAGCCTACGTCGCCGTTCCATGGAAGTGAACGCGGTGATGCCGGCAGTACCAAAATACATGCTGTGGTCAGATCAGGAAATCACCTGGTCGTTAAAGGATCACCCTAAAATCATGCCCAATCCGGGTGGTTACGCTCTCGTGGTGGACCCAATCATGAAAGGGCCAATGACTCGCGTCAAGTTCAGCAAGGTGCTGATAGACAATGGGAGCAGCATAAACATAATGTACCGGCACACCATGCATACGCTGGGCATAACGGAAAACATGCTACAGCCAACTCGTACGAAGTTCCACGGAATCGTTCCGGGTTTGTCCTGCGCACCGGTTGGAAAAGTCCGAGTGGATGTCGTTTGGAGGGCGTGACAATTGCCGGGTTGAGAACGTTGAGTTTGAGGTGGTGGACCTGGATAGCCCGTACCATGCGTTGTTGGGGAGACCAGCGTTGGCAGCCTTCATGGCCTCGACCCACACAGCTTACCTCAAGATGAAGATGCCGGCACCTCGTGGACCCTTAACTGTGGTGGGAAACTATAAAGTCTCACTGGAAACATCATCTGCCGGATCCAACCTAGCGGAATCACTGGTGATCGCGGAGGAAAAAAGAAGGATGCAAACTGCGGTTGCGCTGGCTCAGTCCTCACAGTTGAGTTTAGCAGCAATGAGTGGAGACTTGGGTTCACCGGCATTCAAGCCAACAAATGAAACAAAGGACATTGTGCTGGATCCGGCTTACCCAGAGCGCACCGTTCGTATCGGTGCCGGCCTCGATCAAGCATAGGAAAGCCCGCTCGTCAGCTTCCTCCGTGAGAATCGGAATATCTTTGCCTGGTCCACAGATGACTTGGTGGGTGTTCCGAGGGAGCTGGCTGAGCACTCTCTAAACGTCCGGAAAGATGCCAAGCCGGTGCGGCAACCTTTGCGCCGGTTCGCTGAAGATAGGAGGAAGATTATCGGAGAAGAAGTGACAAAGCTGTCTGGTTGCCGGATTCATTGTAGAGGTCACGCACACGAGTGGCTGGCCAATCCGGTAATGGTCGAAAAGAAAAAAGATGAGAACCTGGAGGCAAAAGCTCCAAAGGTATGGCGCATGTGCATCGACTACACCAACCTCAACAAGGCTTGCCCAAGAGATCCTTTCCCTCTGCCACGGATCGATCAAGTGATTGATTCAACTGCTGGGTGTGAGTTGTTGTCCTTTCTGGATGCGTATTCCGGTTTCCACCAAATCCCCTTGAAAAAGGAAGATCAAATAAAAACTGCGTTCATTACCCCACACGGGGCTTATTGCTATGTCACTATGCCTTTTGGTTTGCGCAACGCTGGTGCAACGTACATGCGCTGTATGCAAAAATGCTTGTTTGATCAAATTGGAAAGAATGTGCAAGTCTATGTGGACGACATTGTGATAAAAACTAAGGTAAAAAACACCTTAATCGATGACATCCAGGCAAACATTTGATAACCTAAGACGGTTCCGGATGAAACTTAATCCGGCAAAATGCACCTTCGGTGTCCCTGCCGGTAAACTGCTCGGTTTTCTCGTGTCGAGCCGGGGCATTGAAGTAAATCCGGTAAAAATCAGGGCAATAGAAAGAATGACTGTTCCGCGGGAACTAAAAGATGTGCAAAAGTTTACTGGAAGCTTGGCATCGCTAAGCCGGTTCGTAAGCAGGCTAGGAGAAAAGGCCTTGCCGCTATACGCTCTGATGAAAAAATCCGATACGTTCGTCTGGACCCCTCAGGCAGACGCGGCGTTTAAAGAGCTGAAAACGATGCTAGCCACTGCACCAATACTGGCTTCGCCGCTGGAAAGAGAGCCCATGTTGTTATATATAGCAGCAACTAACCGGGTTGTGAGTGTGGTTGTGGTAGTAGAAAGAGAAGAGGAAGGAAAAACCGTCCAGAGACCGGTATACTACCTGAGCGAGGTGCTCTCCCTCTCAAAGCAAAACTACCCACACTTCCAGAAAATGACTTATGGCGTGTTCATGGCCGCCACCAAGCTTAAGCACTACTTTGAGGAGCACCCCATGAAGATGGTGAGCGAGGCACCCATCTCCGATATCATGTGCAATAAAGATGCTAGCGGTAGGATCGCAAAATGGGCGATTCAGATATCACCATACGTGCCGGTATATGAAAGAAGAGATGCCATAAAATCACAAGCTTTAGCTGATTTCTTGGTTGATTGGGCAGAAATGCAATACAAGACCCCAGACCAGAGGGTAGAGTACTGGAAGATGCACTTTGACGGATCCAAACTCAAAGAGGGTCTAGGTGCCGGTGTGGTGCTCACCTCACCCAAGGGAGATCATCTCCGGTATGTTTTACAGGTACATTTCAGGGCATCAAACAATGTCGCTGAATACGAGGCTTTGATCCATGGGCTTAAGGTTGCAAAAGAAATCGGTGCACACCGGATCATTTGCTATGGAGATTCAGATCTTGTGGTACAACAATGTTCCGGAGATTGGGACGCAAAAGATGCCAACATGGCCTCGTACCGGTTTCACGTACAGAAGATTGCCGGGTTCTTCGAAGGGTGTGAGTTTCACCATGTGCCGCGCGCAGAAAATGAAGCCGCAGATGCTTTGTCCAAGCTGGGCTCATCCAGGCAAGAAATTCCCCCTGGAATAGCCTTAGCTCACTTAAGAGCACCATCGATCAAACCGAGTCCGGAGTCGGAATCAATTTTTGTACCGGAATCACATGTTGTACCAATGGATATCGACGAAGGAAACCCGAGGACTGTTCCGATAAGCTCGGGGACTGCTCCGGCAAACTCGGGGACTGCTGTGCCTGTACCGGAAGAAGCAATGCTGGTGGATAACATGGACATAGACGTACCAGTGTTCCTAGTTCGGGAGGCACCATCATGGGTTGAACCTATTAAGGAATTCCTGATCAACGGCACCTTGCCGGTTGACGAAAATGAGTCTAGAAGGATCCAGAGGAGGTCCAAAGCTTACACCATCATCAATGGCGAGGTGTACAGGAGAAGTGTTACCGGTGTCCTCCAAAGGTGTGTGGAACCGGAAGAGGGAAAAGAAATGCTCGAGGAAATTCACCGAGGAGAATGTGGGCATCACGCGTCGTCAAGGGCGCTGGTGGCAAAAGTATTCCGGCATGGGTTCTATTGGCCAATGGCTTTGCAAAATGCGGAGGATATGGTAAGAAAATGCAATGGGTGCCAGAGGTACGCCAAGCAAAACCATACCCCAGCATCCGGTTTAAAGACAATACCGCTAACTTGGCCGTTTGCCGTTTGGTGCCTAGACATGGTCGGCCCATTCAAAACCGCAAGGGGAAACATGACCCACATCTTGGTCATGGTGGATAAATTCACCAAGTGGCTAGAAGTGAAACCCATTGCAAAGTGTGATGGGCGCACAGCGGTGAAGTTTTTAAAAGACGTTATCTTACGGTACAGCTACCCGCATAGCCTTATCACTGACAATGGCACAAATTTTGCTCAAGGTGAGTTCAAAAGATTTTGTGAAGACAACAACATCCGGTTGGATTTGTGCTCAGTCGCACACCCACAAGGCAATGGCCAAGTTGAAAGAACAAACGCTTTGGTACTCTCCGGTATCAAACCAAGACTCATTGATGCGGTGGAAAAATCGCCGGGGTGTTGGCTCGATGAGCTACCATCCGTGCTGTGGAGTATAAGAACAACTCCAAACCGGTCTACCGGATACACTCCATTCTTCATGGTTTATGGAGCAGAAGCGGTCATACCAACCGAGCATTCTCCATGATTCACCAAGGGTGCAACTCTATACCGAAGAAGAGGTAAAAGAGGCCCGAGAAAACGATGTGGACTTGCTAGAAGAAGCAAGAGAACTAGCTTTGGCAAGAACAGCCATTTACCAGACAAAACCTCGGACGCTATCACGGCAGGAAGGTTAACCCGAGGGTGTTCGGGAAGGAGACCTAGTGCTACGCCTAGTGCGGCGCACCGAAGGCCGGCACAAGCTTTCCCCTCCATGGGAAGGACCTTTCATTGTGAGCAAGGCTCTCCACAATGATGCCTACTACCCGATTGATGCACGGGAATGGAAGAAAGGAAAGGCGGACAGGTCAGGAGAGGAAACCAAGCGTCCATGGAATGTAGCTCTGTTGCGTCCTTTCTACTCTTGAAGTTGTGGTGTAAGAAGTTCCTTTTTTGTACCTTATCTGCTATGAATAAAAGATGTCGGAACCTCGAATGAATCTCGGGGACTACCCTTACTAAAGTTGCATGTAACATGTCTATTTTTTCAGTTTACCGGTTGCCTATTGAACGTTTTTTCTTTCCGGTTTAGTAGTGTCCTAAAACCTACCGGAGTCTTCGACTCTGCTTTTGTCCGTAACTCGGCTTCATGGCAAGCAAGATAAACCGGTAGGGGATAAGCACATGAACTGCGAAGAGGGAGAGCGGGAAAGAACAATCCGGAAAAATTTAACTAACCCCGGTTATACCGGTTTTTCGCAAAATTTCGAGTTATTTCTAAGTTCAAGAAAGTGCTTGCTTGGTAAAAGAACTTTGTGCTCATACGCCAAAAACGCCCAGAGAAGGTAGGCAGAGCCAAAGCAAAAGAGCCAAGTGTGCATCGAATTGGATGCGGAAACAATTTCGGAATCATTGCAGTGCAAGACAAAAATCGAAACGATAAGCAAAGTGCTAAGTAGCAAATCAACATAACTTAATAAGTTACCGGTGTGCAAGACACCGGCATAGATTGTTGTACCACAAACCAAAAGGATGAGTTTTAGCTTACATCATAAACCCGGCATACCGGGGTAGAATTTAACAAGTTACTGCTATGAAGCAAGCGAGGAGCGAGTAAACTTCTTGTCACAACAAACATTCAAGGAGCGAGGGCTTCGGGGGAGCAGCGCTGGCCTCAGGAGTTTCCGGCGGCACATCATCGGCACCCTCATCTTCATCTCCCTCTTCTTCTTCCTCATCGCTGAGGTAGTCCTTGACATCAAGAGGGGGAGGGATGAAGGTGCGGACCTCGGCATACTCAGCGAGCCGGTAGGCCCGATCCTGCCGCTTCGCGGTAAGAACCGGGTCCACATCGGTCGGAGCATCTTGGCGAATTCCTTGGAGCGCGTCCAAGTCCAAGTCCGGATACCAGGAGCACGCGGAGCGCAGCGCGGTGTCAGCTCCAGCACGCGCCGCGGAGCACTGCCACTCACGAATCCGGCGTCCTGCCTCCTTCAGCCGGTTGGCGGTGAGGGTGATGTTGGCTGGCATGGGCTCTTCAGGCCACAGCACCTTGAAGATCTGGATGGCAGCATCCGGTAGATCGACAAGGGTCCGGTCCACTTAGCGCATGTGTTGGACTCGAGCGGAGAGGGCGACCAGATAGTCGTACCCGTCCCAGTGCGCGTCCATGTTGGGAAATTCCCGCGCCACCCGATCCTCCATCACCTTTCTCACGGCGTATGCCTGGGAATCTGGGAAGTGTTCTACAGGAAGAAGAGAATAGCATAAGCATAAGATACCGGAGATCAGTCTACCGGAAAGAACAGGAACATGAACACAGTCTCAAAAAGAGAAAGCTATAAGCAAAAGAAAGGTCAAGGCAAGGACGTACGGAAAGCTAGCGCATCAATTTGCATGACCAGCCGATCGTATTCTTTATGATCAGTGGTCATAACCTCGATGTGGTGCTCCGCCGCTTTCCGCGCCTTCCTTTCCTCCTCCGGCTCGCCCTCGGCACGGCGCTGGAGTTCGTGGAGTCATCCACAACCTCCGCCGGCCGGCCTCGGCTGCAGCCTTGGCGTCCTTTAGAGCTTGGTCATCGCTGGAGCGCGGCCGCATCGCTCTGTTCTTAACCTCCCTGGAGGCGATCTTACGGGCGTCCGGCGCCTCCACGGTGCTCCTTGATGAGCTGCTCTTTTTCACCTAGGCACCGGAAAGAAAGGTGTTAGCAAAGTGGCAGTTGGTAAATGAAGAGAGAACGAGTTAACCGGAAAAGAAAAAGTAACACCTTGGAGAGTGATGACCCACAAGTATAGGGGTGTATCGTAGTATCTTCGATAAGTAAGAATGTCGATCCCAACGAGGAGCAGAAGGTGTTGACAAGCAGTTTCGATGAAGGATTCACTGTAAATGCTCACAGACAAGTATTTAAGGGGTTTTGATGTAACGGATGAATAAAGTACAAGTAAGTAAAATGCGAGAGAAATAATTGCAGCGAGTGGCCCAATCCTTTTTAGCACAAAGGACAAGCCGGTTTGTTTACTTATAATGACCAAACGTTCTTGAGGACACACGAGGATTTTAGTCTAGTGCTTTCGCTTCATGTAGCTAAATAATCTTCATTGTTTTGATAAGTGTTGTGTGGGTGAACCTATGCTAATGTACCGCCCTTCCTAGGACTAATACATACTTGTGATTATACCCCTTGCAAGCATCCACAACTACAAGAAAGTAATTAAGATAAATCTAACCACGACCTTAAACTGCGAGATCCTGCGATCCCTCCCGCATCGATATACCAACGGGGGCTCGGGTTTACGTCACTCCGGCAACCCCGCAATTGGCAAACGAGTACAAGATGCATTCCCCTAGGCCCATAAATGGTGGAGTATCGTGTAGTCGACGTTCACACGACACCACTAGAAGAATAACACCACAACTTAAATATCATTACATTGAATATTACTCAACCATACTTCACTACTAACATTTAGACTTCACCCATGTCCTCAAGAACTAAACGAACTACTCACGAGACATCATATGAAACATGATCAGAGGTGATATGATAATGAATAACAATCTGAACATAAACCTTGGTTCAACGGTTTCACTCAATAGCATCAATAACAAGTAGAAATCAACACCGGGAGAGTTTCCCCTATCAAACAATCAAGATCCAACCCAAATCGTTACAGCGGTGACGAGGTGCAGCGGTGGAGATGGCGGTGATGATGATGATGATGACGGTGGTGATGGAGATGATGTCCAGCTCGATGACGATGACGATGGCGTCGATTTCCCCCTCCGGGAGGGAATTTCCCGGCGGATTCCTGCCCGCCGGAGAGCTCTTTTCTCTGCGGTGTTCTCCGCCCCGTAGAGGCGGGCCGTGGCTCCGTTCGACGTACCCCTCCGGCTTAGGTTTTCGGGACGAAGGCGTACGCGAAGAAAAGGAGGCGAGAGGGGGCTGTGGGCCCCCTCCTCACGAGGCGGCGCGGCCGGGGCGGGGCCGCGCCGGCCGTGAGGGGGGCCCATGGCAGCCCTCCTCAGCTCCCCTTCGGCTCCCTTCGTCATCCGGAAAAATAGGAGTTTTCGTGTCATTCCCGTCAATTGTTGATCTTCCAAAATATTGCGTTCTGACGATGCTTTTTCCAGCAGAATCCTGGCTCCGGTGCGCGATCCTCCAATAATCATGAAACATGCAAAATAGATGAAATAACATAAGTATTATCTCCAAATATGAAATATATCAATGAATAACAGCAAATTATGATATAAAATAGTGATGCAAATAGGACGTATCAGAGAGCGGCAATCTGGGCCTTGAGGACCTCAAGGGTAGCTTCCGGGACAGCTGTTGAACAAAAATTCGCGAGTATTAAAGAGGAAAACATTCCGGTAAAAAGATGCCGGAGGAAAAGAAAGGAAACAAACCTTGGCAGTGGCTGTGGGCCTCGGCAAGGTCTCGATGCTCCCAGAGGAGCTCCTCGAAGAGCTGCTTCCGGGCATCAGCGGTACTCTGTTCAAAAAAGACAATTGTGAGAAAGAAAGAAACCATGTTCTCAACCCGAAACTCGGGGACTGGCTATGCCGGTTTCGCGCGTTTCTAGTTAAGTTTCGCGCTAAGAACTACGCTCTCAACACGAAACTCGGGGACTGGCTATGCCGGTTTCGCGCGTTTCTAGTTAAGTTTCGCGCTAAGAACTACGCTCTCAACATGAAACTCGGGGACTGGGAAGATAGACAAGATCCGGAAAGAAAGAAACCGGCATCAACAAAAAGTTACAAGAAGGTTGGTGAAACTTACCACCACATTGCTGGTGGCGTCGTACCACGCACTGTCGAACTCCTTCACGGCACGCTTGAGCCGCATGAAGTGTTCTTCAGTGGACCGGGGCCCAGTAGGATCTGGCGCTGGAAGACGGTCCTTCCCCAAGCCGCGGGTAGATGCAGAGATGTCCGCATCGTTCCATTTTTGGGCATAGGGGAGAAGGTGCCCCAGGTCCCGGCCCTCGCGCTTCAGCTCAACAATCCGGCCCAGCAGGCCGGAAGGTTTTTCTGGGACTGCAGCTGCGGCAGGGCCGACGTGCAGCACTAAAGACCGCGAGCTGGCTGAGGCGCTGCCCTCCACGGCCTTGCCCCATGAGGCCCCTGGCTTCAAGAACTTGGTGATCTTGGGGGCTTCTGGCGGCGGCTTTGGCTTGGCCGCGAAAGGTCCTTGGCTCGGTGGCGGCGTTGGGGTAGTCCCGGTAGGCTCGAGAATAGGAGCTTCCGGGTGCGGTGAAGAGGAGGCCAGCGCGGAAGTATCCGGCGCGGTCTTCGTGGGGGAATGGCTTGGTTGCTTCTTCTTCTTCTTCTTCTGGGCAGGAGGAACCAGAGGTTCCGCCCGCCCGGCGGCTTCGTCGTCGGCGCCGGTGTCTTGGGTATCAGGAGGGGAGACAAGGTCCTCCTCCGCGCGCTGATCAGGAGGTGTAGGGGCCGCGCGCCCCGAACTTTTAATGCCTCCCGGAGGGGAGGCAGAGGTGTTGCCGGCACCAGATGGTGCCGGGCTTGAATGAGGAGGAGGAGTTGAGGTCCTTGCGAAGCCGGCCGAGCCCTCAGGCTTGGAGCCAAGCTTGAGCGCGGGACTGAAAGAGAGAAAAAGGAAGGGTTGGAAAAAAGCAACCGGAAAAGAACTTGGTAAGAACACAACAGACAAAAAGAGAAATAAGGAACTTACCCGGAAGAAACCGGCATCTACTTATGCTTGTAGCGCTTGGTGCCTACTTGCTTTCCCCCAATGACTTCCGTCCGGGGGCGTTTGGCAGGAGGGGCTTGGCTTGAACCGGCATCTGTCGCCGGGGCCTTGTTCTTCTTGCTCCCAGCGGTGAGTTTGTCCAAGAACTCCTGGCCAACCTCGGCCTGCAGGGGGGTGACATGCTCATGGACCTGTGGGTTGATGTTGGCTAAGGGAACATCTACAGAAGAACAATAACAGAAGAATATGAGAGATCAAAAAGAAGAGCTACCTCGAGCAAGGTCAGGTCGTCAGACGAACCGGCTGGTTCCGGTGGAGATCTGCCGAGGCGCGAGGCTGGAGTCCGGCCCATCTTCAGGTCCTGCCAATGGATGAAAGGGTCCGGGTCGAATTTGTCCAGAGCCCGCTTCCGGCAAGGACCTCGCCGGTCTGAGTCGATGCCGGGGAAGCGGTCCTTGGCCTGAAAAGCAAAAGAAAAGAGGAAGTAAATACACTACCAACCCAAGATCTGGAAAGCAAGAGAAAGAAAGCAAGTAGGCATCGGGGCTCACCTGAGGCTGCGGGAGACGCGAAGGAAAGGTTCGCTGAAGAAATGGCGAAGGCCTAACCGTCGACGAAGGCCGGCGACGGAGAGCAGCAAGGTCCGCCGGAGAAAGCTCGAAGCAGCGGCGGAGAAGGAGCACCGAAGGAACTTGGCGCGGTGGAAAGCTTCACCACAGCAAGGAGAACGGCGCAGGTCCGTCGGAGCAAGCTCTGGCGGCGACCGGCGGCGACGAGGAGACAAGGGGCGAAGGGCTCAAAGTGCTCAGGAACGGGGGAATGCGAGAAGAGGAAGAAGAAAGAGCGGTTTCGCTTTATAAAGGAGGAGAGAGAAGTGGGCCGAAAACCGCTGGGCCGCGATGGTTCGTTCCAGGGCCCGCCACGTGGCAACGCGATACGCGTGTAAAAGCAGGAAGCCACAGGGAGGTAGACACGGATCCAGAGAGGTGGTTGGGATCTGCTGTGAAGCATTTAATACGCGCGCGGAAGCCGAAGGGAAGTGACCCCTGACACTGACGCGTCAGTCACAGTGCGCATGTCTCTGACAGGCGCGGGGCCCGAGATATTCTCGATTTCGCCGAGGAGGTATTTAATGACTAAGATGCCGGAGGATAAGATACCGGAAAATGCCTTGCAAAGGGGAGAACGTGAGTCCGGGCAAAGATGCCGGATCTAAGATAAATGCCGGATAGATTAAACCGGTATCCAAAGACGTGAGAACCTGGCATGATCTGTTGGATAGAATCCGCCAGACTATACCAGCTTCGGGGACTAATGTTGGGGGGATCACCCCCGGTATGCCAAAGGCATGCCAAACCGGATGGTTTAGGCCGTAAAGATACCGGTTTAATGTTTATACCGGAGCACACAGATAAGGATCTGGCTAAGTGAAGCTAAGCCGATATCCCCAGGAGAAGTATACTGGAACCGGGTAGAAAAGACACCGGGTCACCTGGTAGAAGCGTGCTGTAGCACGTCGGCAGGACTGGTCAAAGATTCTTTCCCGAACTAGAAGACAAAGATGAGCTAATCAAAGTAGCTTTAAACGAAGGGTTGACGATAAAGAGGAGGGTGACGATCAAAGAAGCCGGAGGACGTCGGCCTCCACGATTAAAGAAGACCCCGGTGTCACCTATGATTAAAGTGACTTTGTAAAGTAGTTTGTCTAGTCAAAGATGCCATTAGGGTTTCTTGCCCTGTAAGCCACCCTCTCCCCTATATAAGGAGAGGGGGCAGCCTCCTTCACGGGCGCGGAACATAGAGAGAGAGAGAGATCCTGTATGCAGAAACTTGTAACCTGTGGAGATCAATAAAGAAAATGATCTAGAGCGAGTTCTTCCTTGTGTCTTTCTTATTCAATCTCTAGCCTTGGCTAAGTTCTTGAGGAAACCATCCGGAAGTTCATCACATCTAATCACGAACCCTCCCCCGAATCCTCTAGCGTCCATTCGGCCCCAACTCAAGCCATCCTATGGCATCTGTCTGTTCACCACGACGACAGAACTTGAGGTAGAAGCCATCAAGAACAAGTTGATCATGTCTAATCCATGATCAAACCTTGGAAATATATAATTACCAAATAAACCTTAGTGGGTTAAGAAAGAATAATCTAGCACATAAAATCATAGTTGAATTACTAGTAACCCTAAACCATTTCCAATATAGTAATTGAAGTAATAACTAAATAGAAACAAACCTTGTATAGTTCAGCCTCTATATTAATACAAATGATCTTGGATTGAATCATCCTATGAGTGGTGAGGAAGAGCAACCCTAGCCAAAGTAATGTGGTGTTAAATCACATATAGAACCTATATCTATATCCCCAACTAACTTGTGAATTATTTGATGTTCACAAGTACAACCCTAAACCATACATCCATCCTAGTTTGTGCATCACTTGGGTGATCACAACAAAAACCTAAGCCATATTTGAGATTCAAACCATGTGTGGTGAACCACCACTTATCTTTATAATTAAGGCCCAACCATGAGGAGAGTCATATCTACCCTAGGTATTTCAAGGTGTTGCAAAAATATAATACTAGTGCTAACCTTGAAATTGAGTTATATTAAGCCTTACAAGATCTTAATAAATAAGTGTTTCCATTAGATCATATACAAGTGATCAAATTCTCAAAGAAGAGATCAAGTTCCTAGAAATATTTAGATACATAATATCATGCCACTAGATCACTTCCTTAACTTATAAAAGTTAGGACACATGAAATCACACCTTTAAAATTCTATTTCAAAATAGGAAACTAAGCATCAAAATCATAATTCATTAATCAATTCTTGATAGATGAAGTAAAGTAAACATATCACCTGCTATTAAAAAGTACTATAAGTATTATAAAAATATTTGGAATTCTAAAAGAAAGAGAATGGAAATTATAATTATCAACATACTTATTTGAAGTATTGTGTATGTTGGAAATATCATTTTATTAAAAAAATCAAAATAGAATATCTCAAGTAGAATTATTATTTAAGTGGTATTTGTCAACTTAACATAATTACAGATATCTGCAAAATAAAAGAGAATTAAAATCAGATTCAAAAAGAAACTACAAAACAGAAAACAAAAGAAAATAAAGAAGAAAAGGACCTTACCTGGCCGTGTAGCCCACCAGCACATCCCGAAAGAGCCCAATACACAGCCCAGCACCACGGCCCAGACCAGCCCACTTACCGATTCACTCGGATAAGAGCGAAGACGACGTCTTCATCTTCGTCTCCTTCTCTGCACGCCCAGGAGCTCGCCACCACGACGCCCAGCACCACGTCCCGCGGTCGCCGCCGGTATTGTTGACCGCCAGCACACGCCGGAGGTCCTATAAAAGGAGGAAGCCCTCGATTTCCCCTCTCTTCGTCTCAATCGACCAAAACTCTGAAACCCTAGCTCGCCGGTGACCATCTCGCCCCACCGTTTCCGACCATCCCGGAGCCCGCCGATGAGCTTAGGAGGAGCGCCGCGATGTCCTCGTCCATCTGGTAAATTGGCGCGTCAAGGGGAGCTCGGAGAAGAGAGAATTCGACCGTTCCCTTCCGCAGTAGCGCGAGGGAAATGGCGACCGCTGTGTCGTCTCCGTCCTCCATCGACCTCTCCTTCAAGCCCTTCACCATCAGGGTGAGCATGCGCTTCTCGACAGCATCCTATTACATTCTAGAACGCACCGTAGCTCGCTGTCGCCATTGCTCGTCGGAAACCGCCGCCGGCCATCCTCCGGTGACCATTCGGAGGGGGCGCCGCCACTACTTGGTTCGCCACGTCGAGCTGATTTCAACGAGTATAGCCGCGCGTCCGGGGATACACGGTATCGACGGCGCCGTGATCGACTGCCGCCGGCCACCGTGCTCCTGACCACGTTGGCGATTTTGACTCAGTCCACGCCTATGTGGCATCTGACATGGACATCTGGCCCACTGGTCAGTGTCCCTGCGGGTAGATCTAGCCGGGTGTGTTTAGTAGTTTCAACTTTATTTCAAATTATATAAATTGCTGAAACTTTACAAGAATTTAGAAAATTCATAATTCAGAAAAATATAAATAAGATATCAAAATTCTTAGAAAAGTAAACCCTATCCAATAAAAAGAAAATATGAAATTTTTATTTTTAATAAAAATTTAATTGTTTAATACTGATTAATTAAGCCTTTTCTTGTATTCTAAAATTCAATTAAAAATCACTAATTAAGAACACTTTCTAAAATAAATAAAACCTATAAGTAAAACTAATTGCTTTATCATTATTTTATTAAATCCTTGTTAGAAGGATTTAAACCTTAAATGGTATTTACCTCAACTATTATTTTCCAAAAATAATAAATGTTAAAAAATATAATTGTGTTAAAATAATTGTTCCTGAACTTTAACCCTTAATCAGAAAGCTATTTCTTAAAAGTTGCATTAAATATGTGAAACCCTAACTTAAAACCCTAATTTAATTAGAGCACAGTAGTACTATATATGTATATCGTCAAGGAGAGTGAGAGGAATAGATTCGTGTAAATCTAGACTCATCAAGAAGTAAATATGAGTGAAATTATGAGAGAGTGCAACGTGCTTAGGCCAGATGCTAGTGCGGCATGTCGGCAAAACCATAGTCGACCATGTCCTACGTGGACTTTTGCATGTATTAGACTAGCCACAATGGAAGTATCATAAGTAGTATCATGCATGCCATGTTGGCAAAAATCTGATGTGGCGCACCAATTAATGAGGTGAGATATGCAAGTGGTATCATAATATGATACCGTATCATAGCACGTAAAACTAGTAAACTTAATGAAAAACACATCATGTACATCCATTTGCATTGAGATTCTACAAAACATTAAATATGATGATAATATGATACCATCTTATGATATTATGCATTGTGGGTGTAGTATCATAAACTAGTATCATATGCATGATACTAGTGTATGATACTTCCCATTGTGACTAGTCTTAGGCAAATGAGAGTCAGCTCCTCCGTGTACTTCTGGGAGAAGAGATCTAACAGCAGCCAGACACGTAGCTAGCTTTGCTTAACACTCAAGAACCGGAGGTGGCATTTTGGCACACGCGTGCATATGCACCCATTATAGAAAATAATAAAAAACAATTTTAGAAATGTCAAAAAAAATCTGACATAAATTTTTTCTTATACATTGTGACATCCTATGTTCGTTCACAAGTTTTCGTGGAAAAAATAACATTTTGTGTGGTGTGTATAAAAAAGACAAAAAAATGTCTTGTACGTAGTCGTGTTACAGCATTAAAATTTGTCTTTTTTACAGGAGCCACAGAAAAATGTTTTTTCTTTTGAAAACTTGTGTACCAACATAAAATGTCTAGATGTACATGTAAAAATTTAGTTTAGCATTTTTTAATACTTTGAAATGTGGATTCACATAATGGGAGCATATGCTCCTATGAGCCAAAGTGCATTTCCCTCAAGAACCAGCGTTCAGATATTCTACCTAGCTTTCTTAGCGTCAAAGTCAAGCGAGGAGCGGCCTGGGATATTTTTCCTAACTAGTAAATGTGCACGTGCAAGGCACGTCTCTTAAAGTGTAATAACACATATCATGTATAGCACATTTATTGTTTCTCCAGTTTCTTTTTATCAACTTAAATAGGTCGTGTAACCAAAAGACGTAAGGGTGTGCGCAAAACCTATGATCTACAAACACATTGTATCAATTGAAATTTGAGGATGTTGCTTTCATCATTTTTGAAGTATTGGCTTCTCACCCCCTCGTCGCCCATTCCCGGGTCAACTAAAACAATAACTTTTGTTGATGTGCCATATAAACCTGGCAAATTGTAACGATAGTTGGGGTTTTCAATAATAATAGGACATAGAATAAGTATCGTTATAATGAAAAAAATAAATGTTTGATTATTGGACAAAATATCCCCTGGTATGTATTTCATAAAGTTTAACCTCCACAAAGCACATGATGATTTGCCTCATTACAGAATTCGAATGATAAGAAGTCTTTGACAAAATGGTGATTTTTAAATATAACTAATTAAAATCAGTTATCTAAAAGATATCAAAAATATAATTAAAAACCAGGAAGGATGCTTAAAATATACAGAGAAGAAAATGAAGCAGAGATAGCTGCTGTCGAAGTCCTCATCAGACACATGTAGCTATCCCTACGGGAAAGAAAAAAAAATAGCCTGGATCGGACACACCGGTCAGTCCTCATCATCCCACTCTATCCGTCGCCGCTCCAATGACACCCCGCCGCTGGCGTCGAGGGCCTCCCCTTCCCCTGCTTCCCCCGTCCCTCCCCCGCCGTCCCTTACTGCCGCGAGCCCGCGACGACCAGCCCTTCCTCTGCCTCCCGACTGCTGCTGCCTGTTCATCGCGCCGGCGGCACACACTTGTTCTCTGATGCGCCATATTCGTAGATTCCGGTCACCGAAGATCCCGAGGAGGCACTGGAGATCCTAATCCTATGGAGAGCAAGAGGCGCCAAGCTCGGCATGCTCGCGGCAGGCCAGACGACCCCGAGCTAGAAGCGGACGGATGTCTCCACCAGATCCGCGGCCGCGGCCAGCGCACGTGCTTTACAGGGCTGCACGGCGCCGTCCTTCTCCTCCCGTGGGACGGGGCGAGGATTCCCTGCTTCGGGTCTCTCCAACGCTCACGCGTCTCCACAAGGTTCGTCAGTCCCTCGTATCTCCACGCTCGTGAAATCCCAAATGTTTGATTTCCCCGTGTTGATTTTATTCAGTTTGTATGCCTTTTCCAAATTATAAATAGGTTAGTTTCCTGCTGCACTGTAAACAACTGGTCCCAGCTGATGCCGTGATTTTTCAATTCTTGGAGGCAAGTTTTTGTTTATGAAAATTGACTATTGGGACTTCACTCATGACTCTATTATTGAGATTTGAGATGGATGAAAGTAATGCACTTGATTAACTAACAAATCTGAAAGTATATTTTGTGGAAAATCATAGCTAAACTTATTTAGAAGGATATTTCACTTAAAAAAGAAAATCATGTAATGGTACGCTGCATTGCACATATTGTCCTTGTCCAACACATAGTAATATAAGGAGGACAACAACATTCTGCCATGTTGAGCGAAAATAATGTTTCAGCAAAGACTCCTAGACTATGGCTGTAGACTTTGCCAAAAAAAAATAGCAGATGGTTCAAGAGCTAGGAATTAAATAAATGTCACACTGCACAATTGTTCAGTAAAACACTGCTTGATTTGAAAGTATTAGTGATATAGCTTCAGATGCTACAAGATATGGTGCTGCATTATATGATCATGTAAACTGAACTTCATCGACATAAGTTGATATATTGGTCTGTTGTTCCATCAGCCGCAGATATAGATTTGTAGGCAACCTGAAAAGCGAGATTTGATCAACTGATTATTATATCATCTTACATGAGACTGCAACTTCCAGCCCAGATACTTGCCATAAAAAGGATGATGCTCCCGAAAGATCAGAGGAAGGTGATGTTCATCTTGAATAGTTGCAAGATCTGCATTAGAAACATGAGAGCTTGCTATTTCCTTCGAAAGGAGGAGGCTGTGGTTATCTTATCAGTCAGTCAGCTTCCCACACATATGGAGGAGGGCTCCTTACCACCAGGAATACGGGATCATGTCTTCTACCTGGAAGGAGATCACATGCATTCCAGTATCCAGAAGGTACATGTTATGTTTATTTTCTTCTCTGGTACTAAAGCTTCTCATTATTTATGCTCCAATTCGTGGTTTGTGATTTACATGGTCTAGTGGTTGTAGGGTATCTGTATATCATAGATGGTTATTTGTAACATAGTAAAGGTGCACGTGCCACACACGTATTATAATCTATAATAAAATAATTTTATTTCAAATTGTATTGTTTAGCGAGTTTTCTTAAAGGGGTACTTTTAATTTATATCCTGCCCAACCATGTGAGAAGCGAGTGTAAAAAACGATCCACGGACCTGTAGCACTAAAAATCCTGCACCCCTCGTCATTGTTATGTATTGCTTCTTCCTCTTGGAAGGTATCCAAGTTATCTGTGTGAAACATTTTAGATCAGCTTAAGCTGGTATGTGCTTGTAACATATGTAATTAAATTGAAGGTTTGTACTTTACCCTCGAATACAACACCTTCTTCAGTTGGCTCAAAGATCCCAGTAGGATCAAAATCTTGGAGAAATGCTGTGTACAATTAAAGATGGTGAGAATTATCTGATAGAATAACATAAGATGGTGAAAATTATTAGTACAATAGGATCACAATACCTGTTTGGTAATGTTTGGATGATTGTGCTTCCATGGCCGGTGTGGTTTGTTGGGTAAAATTTGTTCCGCTTCCGTGTCTGCATTTCTTGTACTCACGGTTCTTGCGCAAACGCTCATGCTTCTGTTCATCTGACATTCGCGAGTACATTTCCCTACCATGTTGACGTTTCTTATCAGTAGATGCATTTTTCTCTAGGAAGCTCTGTTGTCCATTAAATTTTGCGGATGTGGATACGTGTTTCGTAGTTGAATCTCTGCATGGCGTTTGAAAATTCCTGGTCATGCTGACATATGTATTTCCAGTATCTGAAGCACCTAATCAAGTAGAAAGTGTGAGCCCGAAGTAAAACAATGAAGCCATATTTGACATGTACAAGGAGTGATGTCGCATGAGGTTCATTTACCATTTGTTAGTCTGTTGGGGACGTTGCTGAGTGGGATAGCTGGTGAACTCGGAAAATAAGCAGCTGACCTTTGAGACATGTCGGCATCTTTCCTTGTTGCTTCTTTTTTTTCCTGTCGTGCTATGCGCAGCCTCTGTAAGTGCTCCGCCTTTTTATCATCAGATAATCTAGCATACCACCCTTGACCAGTCTGCTGCTTTTTACCTTCACAACTCTGGTAGTTACATTTGTTTGTAAGAATGTTAACCGGTGCAGACATACCAGATCATGACCCAGATGCTCCCGGGTTGATCGAGTGAACATTACTGCAACCTAGAATAAAACATGAACACCTGAAACATGAGCGCAGAGAATATGGAACCTATATGTTTGCGATTAAAAGAAGACATGATGTCATGACTTAGCTTACCCGATAATTGGGTGGCTGATCCTGTTGTGTGGGCATTTCCTCTTGCAGTCACCTGCATGTGGTATGCATCATTTCTATGCAGCCACTCGGACTCATCGTCATCACACACCAAAGAAAAGACCTCATGTTGCTGTGAAGTGTGTGGCACAGATATTTGAGATGCATCACGTTGAACTGGAGCCATACCTATCAATACGTTGGAACTATACAATCAGTATTTTTTACATCTAAAACCTGTGTTCTATATGTTGCAAGTATAGGACACATGACCTTCAGTTTGTATCTGGGTGACTCCAGATTGTGTAATGGCCTGCGTAGGACAGAACATGTTTTCGTCATTGACGGTGGTCGTTGACTCTTTTTTGAGTTCCCGTAATTCCCGTCGGCGCTTTAAGATCTCGTCTTTATTTTGTGCATACCTTTCTCTGTCCCTCCGCCTCTTGACCTCTTTAGGATCTGCATATAGAGCAGACTTTAGTATACCACCCTAATTTTGTCCTCACCGTTGTAATATTTTTTACCTCTCTGGGTTTGCTTGTTGGTTATATCCTGAAATGGAGCCAGGTTGGATGATGACAAATCTATACCTTAATAATAAAGGAGCTAACGTTTCCGTGGTTTCGTCCGTACTGTTTCTGCTAAAAAGTTTCGTCAACGATTTTTTTTGGACCGTTTTGCCCTCCCACCAAATCGCATATTACGCACCAATACCACCGTACCGGTTCAATTTATATGGTTTATTATGTCGGTCCAGGACTCCAGGCGCAAGCGCGCGTCGGCAGGTGAGGTCACGGCGCGCATCGGGACTCCTCTGTGTCCTGTGCGGAAAATAAATCAGCACCGACAGCCTCCCAGAAGCGGAATTTGTCGATCCGGCCTGAGACGGCCTCTGAGACGCGGAATCCGCCGATCTGAAGGATGAGCAGGCTTGCCACGTTGAATTCACCGAAGATGAGCAGCACTTAATTGGCGCACGGAATTCGCGGATCTAGAGGATGAGCTCGGCCGCGAGCAAACTTTCCTCTCCCCCATCCTCCGCCCTCCCTAATTTCTCATGATGCAGGGGATTGGGTACCTCACTGATCTACTTCTCGGACAAGCAGCGCGCAGTATGCCCTTTCCGCAGCCAAAACGCCGCTGGTACCAGCGCCGGCCTGATGGGCGTTGACTGAATTGAGGTGCCATAGTCGGCCGCTTGGCCAGGCTCGGCAGCCACACAGGCGCTGGACGATGGATGACGACTTGGCCAGCAGGCGCGCACGGTCATCTTACGGCCGCATCGCCTTCAGCTGGGAGGCGCGCGCCGGCAGCTGACGGGTGATGCGTGGCCTTGTCCTGGATAGGACCTGAAGTGCGTTGGTACTTGGTACAGTATACTGTGCAATTCAGACTTCAAATGCAATACAACAGCAGCCTCGAGATTGAAAAGAAGTTGGCCGGCCGGAGATAATTGCCCGGGGCTCTGTATCGTTCTAATCGATGGCAATTACGGTTTGAGCATTTCTCTCTTCTCCTCTCCGTTTCTTCTTCCAATGAATTTTGACTGCGTGTAGATTGTAGTTAAATAGTCTCATCTCGCAGTTCCGTCGATTGGTCTGAAAATTTAATGATTTTGGCCAGGACATATAAAACCCCATGTGCTGTGATGACCGCATCTCAAAACGGGAGTATAAGAGCAAGTACAATAGAGTCCAGTCAGCTGACTATAAGATATTAAATAATATATTTTAGATGAGTTGGAGGAGTGAGAAGAGGAGAGAGAAGGGAGGTGGGCTACTATGCAATAGCCAGCTCTTGCACGTGCTCCTAGGCACTTTGTGAGAGTGAAAGGTGGACCATATGTTAGTAAAGTACTACATTCTTATAGCCAACTATTGTACATGTTTGCTATATAATGACTACAAATGATATGACAACTTGTTATAGCCAGCAGTTGACTATACTATTGGAATTGCTCTAAGGTGTCAACCTAATTAAATGGGATCCCTGAAGCGGACGCATTATACTCCCTTCTTCTGAAGAGCCTCCCCGTATTCTAGGTCATTTGACCAACATAATATAAGGTACATATTATAAAATATATATCGATAGAAAGTTTCGATATTCTACTTCTTATGATGTTTGCGTTGACTAATTTATATTATATATTGATTAAAATAATGATCTGGAGATACGCGAGCGTGAACCGAGGTAGAGAGAGTAATTCTATTGACAATAGTAAAAACATATAAGATACTGTATCGGTAGGAGGTAGTATATCATGAAATCTATATTTCAAAAGCAACATATTGATACTAATATACTATCATACATGCCGCTACGATTTTCTATGAAGCTGATCAAATTATAAGAACCTTACTTAACAAGTGCTAGATGTATACATATTCATGGATCGAATAAGTTTGTGGGCGTAGCTTGGTTGTAACTAAATAGAATTTCGGGAGAAACCATCTATGACCCACCTCTCCGGATCCACAAAGAGATGCAACGAGTTTAATGGCTGGAACGACGTGTCGAGGATGGGATTAATTAGTTTTTTTTTTGCATCTTTGTTATTTTTGTTAGCCTCCCACTCACTTGTTACAACATATTTTGAATAGAGTACTAAAATAGTATTCTATAAACAATATTAATTTAGCACACTAAATAAGCCATTTCATTATCGGCGGTAAAGAAATTAACCCTTCTTGACCGTAGCTGCATTCCTGTCAAGAATAATTCATCCCATATGAAAGAAAATGACGTTTGGCGGTAGGATTTTTGAAGAAATCCAAAGTGCACCTTCTTGACGCAGATTTTTCCTGCCCCCGGTGCAACGCACGGGCACGTTTGCTAGTGGATATCTGATTGCACTATCCTGCAATTGTAGCAAAGCATTAGGATAAACAAAGTATGA
The DNA here is from genome assembly GCF_022539505.1 of Lolium rigidum. Taxonomy (NCBI): domain Eukaryota; kingdom Viridiplantae; phylum Streptophyta; class Magnoliopsida; order Poales; family Poaceae; genus Lolium; species Lolium rigidum. The sequence continues at coordinate 373,994,855 of NC_061510.1, forward strand.
ATCTATCAGCTGACCATTTTTCTTCTGTAATATAGTTTCGTGTGATTAGTTTCTGGCGTGTAGTTTCCAGACCGAATCATGGCTCCGAATTGACTTTCCAGAGTATTGTGGTGAACTGTTGATCTGCAATGAGAATTGTTGGTACACAGTCTTTGACAGCACTTAATTATTATCAGTTTGATTCCTTAGCCGCAAAGTCTAGGTTGTTTAAAATGGCTAATCGTATTTCTGTCTTTTCAATGCAGAATTTGGAGTCCACGTTTCTACCTCTTTATCCTGGGCTTCTGAATGCTTGGACCTGTGGTGCCTGCACAGACTGTCAGACATACATGATGAGTATAAGATTGGCTGAGCATTTATCTTCCATTCGCGGAATTCCACCCTTGACACAACTCAGGGGCTATGTCGTTGTTCTCTGCTGGTCATGGACGCCGACCGAAAAAAAAGCTTTATCACCGCGAGCCTAGCCTCGACAAGGCCATGGACCTCCAGAAGAAGCCCTGCTCTCCTTCTTCCCTTTATGGTCATGTGGTTCATAGTTTCTGGTAATGTTTGCATGCTAACCGTGCACCTCCCTATGCTATCTGCCTGCCTTTATTTGCACTCCCACATTTTTTAACTACAGCTTAGATGAATGGCTTTGGGCGTGGTACACAGTTATGTACCATGCTGTCCAATTTTCATCTAAAAAGGCTTTGGATCTAATACAACGTTAAGTTTTCATCTAAAAAGGAATGACTCTTTTGTATTTATTTTTTTATCATGTATCATTTCATTTAAGAAGTAAGTTTGAGGCTTCCTTTTTGTAACATGGAGGGCATGATATGCTCAGAAGTATCTTTTTACCTTTTACTTATATTGGAACCTGACACAATTTGTCTTTCCCATACATTGCAGTGTAGAAAATAAGAAAGATTCCATGTGGCCTTTCTGGTTTGAGCCGGTAATATCTGATCTGAGGTAATCAGTTCGTGCAGTCCTGGTTTGTGTTAAAAAAATTACACAATGGTTTCATGATATTTGCATGAAATTGTAGCAGGGATAGGACAAATCACTATGAAATATACATTGTGAAAAATGCATGCTAAAACTTGTGATATTCCCAGTTCGTTAAAATACGAATGTGAATTCTGCATTTTTCTGAACTATGATACCTTTTCATCACACAGGATGAACGAATCAGTAAGGCTGCGTTTGGTAGCAAAGTATTTGAGCTGTGTTTGGCTATTTTGCATCCTCATCCTAAGCTTATGGCCTAGATGTGTTTGGAGTTATTTTGACATAGTAATTCTTATTCAAATAGTGTTAATGCTTCTCCACAAATGTACTGAAGGTGGTTCCTGAATCTGAATTGTTAGTACGACAATATTGACCGAGAGCACTTAGTTCTGAAAACCGATTATATATACCAGTTTTAACTCGTTCTGATTATTTTGCCTGCAGTGTTAAGAGAGCATTCAGTTGTGAAAACCGATTCTCCTGGTTGTAGATGGCATTCATGCTTAACAGGTATACAAAGCTAGGAAATTTATTGTGAAAGAATGAAGTTGTAGATACATGCATTGAGGGAGATTTCAAGTTATCTGACCTAAAAAAATTGCAGGTGTGTGCGGCAGAATGTTGTTCCGACGGCGATCGGCGTGTTGGAGTGTCTCCGGCGGCGATTGGCGAGCGGAAATGCTGTCACGCTGGATTGCTTCGGCGGCGATCGTGGAATGCTTAACAGGTATACAAAGCTAGGAAATTTATTGTGAAAGAATGAAGTTGTAGATACATGCATTGAGGGAGATTTCAAGTTATCTGACCTAAAAAAATTGCAGGTGTGTGCGGCAGAATGTTGTTCCGACGGCGATCGGCGTGTTGGAGTGTCTCCGGCGGCGATTGGCGAGCGGAAATGCTGTCACGCTGGATTGCTTCGGCGGCGATCGTGGAGGCTGGAGAGGGGGAGCGCTTCGGCGGCGATCGTGGTTGCTGCTGAGCGGGAGCGCTGCGGGGGCGAGCGGGAGCGCTGCGGCGGCGAGCAGGAGTGCTGGCGAGCGGCGATCGTGGTCGCCGGCGAGCGGGAGAGCTGCGGCGAGCGGGAGCGCTGCGTGCTTGCGATGGGGACGGTTGGCGTGAGTGGTTATTTTTTATTAGACATGGCGTTCGTGGGTTGTACCGATTGGAAAATAGAGTCTGTGCGTTTTGTGCGTGGGAATGGGTGTTCCGCTCCATCAAACATTGAGACGATGTGGTGCGTTGGATGAAGTGATCGTACGTCCCAGAGTGTCCGGATCAGCCCCTCTGGGGCTTTTATTAGTATATATATATAGTAGAGAGATAGACGGTGTAGTCTCCTATAAATAGCTACTACTGCTGCGCATTTTACACACATCACAACTTCACTAGACCCTGGATAGAAAGAAGCAAGAACACAGAGTGAGAGAAATAACACATGAGCGTATACTTTGAAGAAACATAGCTGGAGGCGCTCCTAAATCGCAGGAGAGAGACATATGTCTAGAATTCATTCTCTGTCAATAATCCATATTACATAGGTAAATGCAAATGCTAGATTAGTATTCCTTTTCTTGTTTATATATTCCATCCAGTACCTACTTAGAGATCAATTAAGAATATTTGTAAACCCTAGTTGCTATTCTCAAAGCCATCAACCTTAAACACCATTATTTAGCGACCATGATAATTAATCCTAATAGCAACCATGTTCAGTACTTTACTATACATGCTCATATCCAACTTAACCTTCTAAATACTAGGTGCATCTGACACATCTTGTTTAGGAATCAACTACTACCTATTTAATAAGACCATTGCAAAGGCATAGTGAACCCTAGAAGCCCTAAGCCCTTGTTGAAATAATTCTTATTCATTAAGTAACATGTTCCTCAAAATTTATTCTTTTGAAGTATATATGATAAGTAATCATCAACCATCTCCTATAGAACTGAAACCAATAATTATTCTTACATGTTAATATTATACCAACTACCATTCCTTGTGTGTTAAATTGATTACTATGCTTTATTATACAATTGGTTTATGATACTAAGATAACCAAACACTAATAAGAACCTTGTTTGCGGAATTACTCTAAAAGTGCAACACACCCTAAACCAATTATTACAACTCACTAATCATAAATCATCGGGGTTAGGTCACGCTTAGAGCGATTGCATCTCATGCTTATGCATTATTGCATCCTTGCCAATCTTTTAAACATCGTCCTTACCGGACGATGATGCTATTACAGAATTTGGAGTTATTGCGTAACGAAGACCTTGTCTGCATAATCTTGCAGTCAAGAAAGGCAAGTTCATCGCTTGCTCATGTCATTTGAGTATTTTTACCAAATTACTTGCAAAGTACTATACTTATCACTCTTGCATGAAAATCAAAAGTACTATTTTCATAACTATGAATATGACTATGTGGTGGGCAATGGAACCATGGTATGTGTTGATATGGTGGAGGTTCCATTGCAAGGGTTTATATCCATCTAGGATTAAACAACAAATGTCGTCCGAGTGATTCTTGTGCCGTAAAACTCGTGTTAACCATAAGATCTGGAGTGGGACGGAATAGTCAATTGTATTTCCACCTCTCGTACATCAACGGATGCGCTTACCGTAGACACTTGACCCAGGTTGGGCAAACGGTGGGGTGGGGATCCCATTCTAATTCCCCACGCTAATGCGGTCTATGATGGGTTGCAGCTACCGGCGAAGGAGTTTGGTTAACTAGTCCCAAACTGTCGTCGTGGTCGGGGTCCATCCTTAATTGGTATAAGAGGACCGGCGAGGACCCAGGGTCGGGGTATGCAACAACGGGTGGGTGTGCGAGGTAGCGGAGGAATATAATTGGCTATGACCTTATACCGGGCCTCACACCAAAGGAAGTGTGGACGGGAACAATTGCTCGGTTGGCACCAAGGTTAAGATCTCTTATGAGTAAAGCAACACACCTCTGCAGAGTGTAATGAATCGTGACCAGTCACTCCCTGTTCCGGATTTTGGAACTGCGAACGCTGCCGGAAAGGAACTCCATGAAGTTCTAGTAAACCGGTGAAGGCTGACGGACATAGTTCTTCTGAATAAAAGCAACCTTTTGAAGAAATGATTATGAAAACTCTGCATTGGTATTAGACTTTCTGGTCTAATACCGTAGCTAGTGCATTAAACACCTCTTTCCTATAATGAACTTGTTGAGTACGCTCGTACTCATCCCACTCTTAAATCCCCTGCTTAGGTATGGAGGCATCGAAGGAGGATCTACAATGCAACTCGAAGGCCGGGGAGTCAACAACTACTTCATGGGACAGGACCTGTCAGAAGAGTCCGATACCACATCCAACAAGGAGAAAACCTAGATTAGCAATAGAAAGGAACTAGCTTCCTAAACTTAGCTCCTATTTAGCTAGAATCTATTCATAGCCTCTGTAGCTAGATAAATACTCTACAAATAGAGTGCGTGATAGGTTTAGACTACGAGTCGTTCTTCGGGAGTTTATTTGCAGTTTTACCTCATTGTAAAGTAGGAGGCTGTGATGATCTTATGTAACAGAGTCTGTGTGTAATTCTATAGACATGCCTTGGACCCGCATATGTTTCTGTTGTACCACTCTGAGCGATATAATACTAGTGGAACGGTGTTTCATTGGTGTTATATCATACCTGCATACTACACCATGCAGTGGTATGTCGGGTCACCACAGTACCCTTCCAGTGTAAGTGATTTACATGATCTCATGGTCGAAGGACTTAGGCAACTATGTATCGAAAGCTTATAGCAAATTGAACTTAATGACTTGATCTTATGCTACGCTCATATGGGTGTGTGTCCATTATGTCATTCACCCAATGACATAACCTTGTTATTAATAACATCCAATGTTCATGATCACGAAACCATGATCATCCATTAATCAACAAGCTAGTTATACAAGAGGCTTACTAGGGACTCCTTGTTGTTTACATAACACACATGTATCAATGTTTCGGTTAATACAATTCTAGCATGGTATGCAAACATTATCATAAACACAAAGATATATTATAATAACCATTTTATTATTGCCTCTTGGGCATATCTCCAACAGTTTTATCATTTACTTTTTGCACACCTTATTTTAGTTTGCAATCTCTATTATATGATTGATCTTGTTGTTAGTATTGGTATCACTTTGGGAGAATCAAGTAAATCTATTTGGTTTTGGCAAACTTAGCATTGGTCAATAGCAACAACACTTTGAGTTTAAGGAGAAAAGAGGAAATACATGTAGATATGTTAGTTCATTATCTTTCTTTCTTGATTAACTATGAGCTTAGTATTCTGAAGTTAAAATTGTTTGTGCTTACAAGTAAGATGCATGATTGTTTCTATCACATGTATATTTGTTTGTTTCCCTCAACTCTTATGCTTGCTAATCAACCTTGCTAGCCAAAGACCTGTACTGAGAGGGAATGCTTCTCGTACATCCAAACCTTTAAACCAAACCTATGCCATCAGTGTCCACCATAACTACCTACTATGTGGTATTTTGCGCCATTCCAAGTAAATACTTCATGTGCTACCTTTAAACAATTCAAAAGTTATTATCTCTTATTTGTGTCAATGTTTTATAGCTCATGAGGAAGTATGTGGTGTTTTATCTTTCAATCTTGTTGGGCAGACTTTCACTAATGGACTAGTGGCTTCATTCACTTATCCAATAATTTTGCAAAAAGAGCTGGCAACGGGGTTCCCAGCCCCAATTAATTAACTTGCATTAATAATTCTCTTCACATGTTTTGCCCTGATCTATCAGTAAGCAACTTAATTTTGCAAATAGACACTCCTTCATGGTATGAGAATGTTGGAAGGCACCCGAGGATTCGGTTAGCCATGGCTTGTGTAAGCAAAAGGTTGGGAGGAGTGTCATCTAATAAATAAAACTAAAGTACATGTGTAAACAAAAGATAAGAGGGATGATCTACCTTGCTGGTAGAGATAACGTCCCTCATGGGAGCCGCTCTTTGAGGGTCTGTTTGGCAAGGGGGTTAGATTACCCACTACCATTCGTTGACAACAGCAAACACCTCTCAAACTTTACTTTTATGCTCTCTATATGATTTCAAAACTTAAAAAGCTCTAGCACATGATTTAATCCCTGCTTCCCTCTGCGAAGGGCCTATCTTTTACTTTCATGTTGAGTCAGTAAACCTATTTCCCTCCATCTTAAGCAAGCAATTGAGTTGTTGTGATCCAACCATTTATATTGTGATCTATTTAATCGTGCCTTTTATTCTTCCTTGTTTAGTACAAGTTTTATCTGAATGAATATAGCTTTGAAAGTTATCAATGATTATGAGGAGATTATTATGATTGAGTATGCAAGCTTTGCCGTATAAGCTTTAATATAAGAGCGCTGCTCGACAAATAAGTACAATCTGTTAATTGTTCTTTGACCAAGAACGAAGTTTGCCATTACCAACTATGATTACCTAGGCACCTTTATTTGTGATTTCCTTCTACTTGTTTCAAGTTGAACTATATGAGGAAGTTGTTCACTAGAATGTCTTGTGTGAATTAATGTGATGCTTCTCGTCCGTATTTTATTTATCGACTCTTCACTCCATAAACATGTGGTCTTGTTTACTGAGTTCAGTTTCGCTTGGGGGGAGTTGATACGTCCATTTTGCATCACTATTTTATATCATAATTTACTGTTATTCATTGATATATTTCATATTTAGAGATGATACTTATGTTATTTCACCTATTTTGCATGTTTCATGATTATTGGAGAATCATTCACCGGAGTCAGGATTCTGCTGGAAAAAGCACCGTGAGAATGCAATAATTCTGGAGATCAACAATTGACGGAAATTACACCGAAGATCTTATTTTTCCAGAAGAATGAGCCAGCCAAAAGGAGGAGCCGAGAGGGCCGCCATGGCCCCCCCATAGGCCGGCGTGGGCCCTGCCCTGGCCGCGCCGCCTTGTGGGGAGGGGGGCCATAGCCCCTCTCGGCCTCCTCTCTTTCGCGTACTTCATCTACCCGAAAACCTAAGGTTCTGGGGATAATCGTGAGGAGACACAGCCGCCTCTGCGGGGCGCAAAACACCAGAGAGAAAAGAGCTCTCCGGCGGGCAGAAATCCGCCGGGGAAATTCCCTCCCGGAGGGGGAAATCGACGCGATCGTCATCGTCATCGAGCTGGACTTCATTGGGATCATCATCACCATCATCTCCACCATCGACACCGCCATCTCCACCGCTGCACCTCGTCACAGCTGTAACATCTAGGGTTAAATCTTGATTGTCTCATAGGGGAAACTCTCCCGGTGTTGATTACTCCTTGTTATTGATGCTATTGAGTGAAACCATTGAACCAAGGTTTATGTTCAGATTGTTATTCATCATCATATCACCTCTGATCATGTTCCATATGATGTCTCGTGAGTAGTTCGTTTAGTTCTTGAGGACATGGGTGAAGTCTAAATGTTAGTAGTGAACTATGTTGAGTAATATTCAATGGTTTGATATTTAAGTTGTGGTGTTATTCTTCTAGTGGTGTCATGTGAACGTCGACTACATGATACTTCACCTTTATGGGCCTAGGGGAATGCATCTTGTATTCGTTTGCTAATTGTGGGGTTGCCGGAGTGACAGCAACCTGAACCCTCGTTGGTATATCGATGCAGGAGGGATAGCAGGATCTCAAAGTTTAAGGCTGTGGTTAGATTTATCTTAATTACTTTCTTGTATTTGCGGATGCTTGCAACGGGTATAATCACAAGTATGTATTAGTCCTAGGAAGGGCGATGCATTAGCATAGGTTCACCCACACAACACTTATCAAAACAATGAAGATTAATCAGCTATATGAAGCGAAAGCACTAGACTAAATTCCCGTGTGTCCTCAAGAACGTTTGGTCATTATAAGTAAACAAACCGGCTTGTCCTTTGTGCTAAAAAGGATTGGGACACTCGCTGCAACTATTACTCTCGCATTTTATTTACTTGTACTTTATTTATCTGCTATATCAAAACCCCCTGAATACTTGTCTGTGAGCATTTACAGTGAATCCTTCATCGAAACTGCTTGTCAACACCTTCTGCTCCTCGTTGGGTTCGACACTCTTATTTATCGAAAGTACTACGATACACCCCCTATACTTGTGGGTCATCAGTCGCTTCTGCATCAGTTCCTTGCTCCAGCCCAGTTATGGTCATGAGGACCTCCTTTGGCGGGGCGGATTCTGCCTCAGCTTTTGTAACATCCCAAATTTCAATAAAAGAGAGAAGAAGAATTCCAGAGATCCAAAATTCAGAACCAACAAAAACTTTTAAATTGCATATAGTGCATGCATTGGACTTGTGCATTTTGAGTGATATGCCATGATGTTTGTTTTATTATTTATGTGATGAACTCTAAAACCCTAAAGTGATCAAGTGAAGATCACCAATCAAATAAACCAAAAAGAGAAAGAAATCAAATATGAATAAAACCCTAAAAACCCTAACATATGGCATATGTCATTTTTGCAAACTTTGACCCTAGACCCATTTAACCTTCACCATTATTTGCAATATGATATTAAAGAGTTAGTACAACTCTAGGAATCAAAGAAACACCATTTAAACCAAATCCAAAAATCAAAATATGCTCACATAGAATAATGGTCATTTTTGACAATTACAATCTGGTCACCACTTTGAGCCTCTATATTTCAAGATTTCTAAACTAAACCAATCCCACTATTTGCATGTCATCCAAGTACACAATGAGATGAACAACTTTTGTAAAGAGCAGCACACCAAATTCATCTTGGATCAAAAGTTAGAAGCAAGCAAAGAGGAGACTTTGAAACATTTGCAAGATCACCAATTTTCAAACTTTCATCAAACCAGGCCACTTATTGCTCACCACTTGACCTAGCATTGACCCCTGGACCCTACCCTACCTAGCCCATGCGTGGAGACACCATGGACACGACCAAAACATGGCTGGCCATGGCCATGCCGGCCACGTTCCACCTCGACGCGCCACCCCTCTCTCCCTGCCACTCCAGCCCACGCCACCTTGCCAAACACGTCGCCCATGATCGCCGGAGATCGCCTGTACCCGCCGTTGAACGAAAGGACGACGACACGACCCGGACGGAGCGCGCCCAGTACGCTCCAGGTACGCCGCCAACGGCATGGCGACGTCACCCGTGCACGGACGCGCGCGACACGGGCACGCGTCGTTCGCCGTACCTCGCCGTACCCCGACCACCTCCGCGCGCCCCGGGTACTTGTCTCGCCACGCGGAGCTCGCCGGACAAGCTGCCGTCATCCCCTAGCGCCTACGGTCGCCGGAGAGGACACGACCGCCCGCCACGGCCGCGGCAGTACACGCGCCCGCCCGACCACCGTACGCCACCACTTACCGCACCGTTGACGCTCCGAGGACCGCGGTGACGTCGTGAACACCACGGCGCCAACGCCTAGCCTCCTAGCTCGCTGGAGAAGCCGCGCGCTTGTCGACCTCACCACTGCCCCGCAGCACCCCCTTCCGCCTATAAATAGAGCACTCCCCCGAGCGATCCCATCACACCACCATGACCACCTCTCGCTCCTGCTTCTCCTCGCACCGCTAGCCACCTCAATCGTCTCCGGAGCAAGCTCAATCGAGCGATCGGAACCGCGGAAGCCCTGGTGCAATCGCCGTCGACTGGAGCCTCCTCGAGCGATGCCACTGCTACAGGCTGCCTCGCCGTCGTCCACAACGTCATCACGCATACTGCCCACCCTAGCTGGAGCCACGGTGAGCTCTCCGACCCCCTACCGCCGCCGTGCCAGTGACCCAATCTCGCCGGAGACGACGATGGCCATGCGCCGTTCGATCTCGTTCTAATCCGACGCTCCCCTTTGATCCATACCGATTCGGCTTTTAAGAGTCG